>NW_027521274.1:0-101375 GCF_052094955.1 Ictidomys tridecemlineatus
GTGAAGCCTTCCTGCAGGGCCAGCTGCTGGACCCCCAGGGAGGGCTCTTGCTTTCTGGGTTCTATATGTTACACTGCCCTCCCAAAATACTGAGACCTGAGTAATCAATCTTATAATTATTTTCCATTTATCATCTAAGGACTGAGTAAATATTTTAAAAATTAAATACTATTTTAATTGTACATACTTACAGGGCACAGCATGAATTTTCAAGGCATGTGTATAAACTACAATGACCAAATTTAGGTATCAACATTTCCATCTCTCCAATTTTTTAATCTTTGAAAAGTTTTGCAGCATTACATAGTTTAATTATTATGACTAAATTGTTACAAATAATTTCAGAATAAATATGCTATGATTCAGAAAATATTTAGCAATATTGATAATATCTCAAATTAAACCTCCATAAATTAAAATTTGAAGGACTTATAGGTCACTCATCTGATTTATTCAATGAAATTAAAAAAAAAAAAAAAAAAAAAAAAAACAGGGCTGGGGATGTGGCTCAAGCGGTGGCTCAAGCGGTAGCGCGCTCGCCTGGCATACGTGCGGCCGGGTTCGATCCTCAGCACCACATACAAACAACGATGTTGTGTCCGCCGAGAAATGGAAAATAAATATTAAAAAAAATTCTGTCTCTCTCTCTCTCTCTCTCTCTCTCTCTCTCTCTCTCACTCTCTCTCTTAAAAAAAAACACCCACAAAATTATAAATTATATGATACTCAAAGCAATTTAAATACTTGAAAATTAAAAATAAAACTCCAAAAGAAATTACAACATGGAGTAGATATTGCACTAAATCTAATTTGGCAATTCGTTTGGAAGGTGAAAAGCAAATGAGAACTAAGAACCCCCATAGTTTCCACCCACTGACAGAAATCACGCTGCCTAGCGCCCTCTGCTGGATGACCCGCCCATGGCCCACGTGTAGGGAGTACAGCCTGGCTTGGTTTCTGTTTCCTTCTCCTGAATAAAAAGAGGACTCCTCGTTTTATAGCTTAACTGTGAAACCGTGTAGATTCTCAAGAGTATTTCAGTTTATTTGGATCCATAATGTAAACTTTACTCTGTACTTTTAAGTTCAAATTTGTGTGATTTTTTCCTTACCGTAGGTGAAGTTAGTTTTCCCTAATATGTTTTTCCCCCAAACCACCTAAAATGTTCTCATAATAATTTTAACATATGCTCAAAATGAAGGTTATTTAATAAATTCTGACATAAGCAACAATATTAGAAAAAAAACTTTATTCAAATAAAATCATAATGGATTCAACTAAAGAATTTCAGGAAATAAATTTTGTTCTATAATGGATTAAATGTTTAAAAAAATGAGAAAATGCCAGATGAATTTAATAGTTCATACAAACGCAAAATAATTCATACACATATGGGCAGATGAGAATATTGATAAATATTTATTTCTAAACTGTTTCAAGGTAAGAAAATTTGCATGTTAATAAATGTACTAAGTAGTACTATGAAGGGGAAAATTCAGGGATCTTTTGTATCTAAATTGAGCAGTTCCTGGTGAATTGTGTTGATTAACCACCATTCTGGGTAAAATTAATTGAATCTATAGGTTTGTTCACAGTTGGTTAGAACAGATCTGACCCATCTTTGTTCATGAAGAGCCCTCAAGGACGTCATGGAAGTAAAGGTTTGGGATCCTGGGTCAATGAGATTCTGGGGCCCCTTACTTACTTTTACAGATAAGAATGTAGCATGAAATGCAGTGGTCAGTTTTACTGTCTCCCAGGCAAATGCTGCAGTTAGATTGACCATTTTTCTTCCCAGCCCCCTTTGAAGTCTGGTGCCTGGTGTCTGATAGTAGGACCAGGATCCAGGGAGCACCTTCTTCTTGCTTTCAGGTGGTTTCTCTGGGGACCCCCAGCCTTTGCATGCTCTCAATATTCACGGAAAAAGGGTGGTGCTGCACACGGCCTGTGAGACCCAGAGCCTCAGCGCCCAGGTGCCTAAGAGCAGGACGAAAGCCAGGCATCCTCGCCAAGGTCCCTACTGCAAGCCTCAATCGTGCGGAGAAGTCACGGGTCAGCGTGTTTCACCGCAGGCAGTCCATGATGCGCCCCTTACACTCTTACCCAAGACCTTGGGTAACCAGAGCTCACCGGCACATGTGCACCTGTTCTGCTCATAAAATGAGGTTCTGTCATTGTTCCACCCTCCTGCTCCATAACAAGACGCACTAAGGAATCTTATTAAAACTTCTCAAAGGAACGGACAACCCAGGAGCGTAGCAGCTGTGTCTGTGGCTGAGTGCCCTCTGCCACTCTCCCTCCTGCGCTCCAACCCCGCATCCGCGGAACCTCGCTTCCACGGACTGGGAAAGAGGAACCGCAGATTGATCCATGAGTTTAGTCCTGAGAGCCTAAGGTCAGAGGCAAGATTTTCGGTGTAGTAAATTGTTTGGGATTGGACAAAGTTCATACAAATAGCTTAAAATTTAAGAATTTGCTAGGGCAAAGATATCGAGGTGAGGACTGAAGTGTCACTGGGTAGATTTTCACGAACCAAGCCTTATTTTCCTAAGTCTGAGGATTCTGATTGGAAACGTTCCCAGATAGTTGGCTCCTTGAATCTCCTGCATCAAATACTGAAGTCAGTTACTGTTCTGCAGGGTTACCTTCCTGAGCTGGAACTTGGTAGAACACCTGGTGGTGCAGACCCGGGTGTTCTCAGCTCCCTGGACCCCCATCTGAGTACTGTCCTCCTCAGTTGAAGGACAGACTATTCCTGTCCATAAGGAGCAATTCAGACCTGCCCAGGCTGGCTGGATGGCTATTGCCTATGGGGTCCCCTTCTTCATCATTCCATCTTCCAATAGTGCCAGCATTCGGATCAGAATAACACAACCCAGAATTCCATCTCATTGGCTGAAGTGTAGATTCTTACATGGAGATCTGCTGTTTCACCTTTTTGGAGTAAGATCCCCAAAGATCTCTTTGTTGAGAGGGGAAACAGATGAGCCCAGTAGCCCTGTATGTTCTAAGCCATCTAGATCACTCTAGATCATCCTAGATCATCCTAAAGGAGCACGTGTTTCCCTAGAAGCCTTCCTGTCCAGTTTGCTCTGCTGCCAAAGCAGCACCAGTCCTTGGGGAAGAACAGCGAGTAGGGTTACAGTTTGAACATGGAGTTTTCTCCAGAGATCGTGCACTGCAGGGCGGTCCTCAGGGTGGCAGGGCAGGTGTGTAGGACGTTCAAGGGGTGGAATCTGGGATGAAGTGACTGGCCTGGGGCGTACTGCCCTGGAGGGGGCTGATGCTGGTCTCACAGTGAGTGGGGCCTTGAGGGAGCGAGTTATCAAGAAGACAAGACTGGCCCTGCCTGGGCTCTGGCTCCTCCCCACCATGATGCCTCCTCTCCAAGATCCTTAGGGAGGGCTGCACTAATGTAACCCGATCCTGGATTTTTGGTCTCCAAGCTATAAGCAACATAAATCTCTTTCCTTCATCAGTGCACAGCTTTAAGAATTTTGTTATAACAGCAGAAAATGGATGAAGACACTATTTTTTACCAAAATACAGCCACATTAGTGTCCAGTAGTATAGCTTTGGTGCCATGTGAATGCTCTTAGCCATAGACACCAACTGCCTCAGCTAAATGAGAGATGGTCCTCTCTTAGACCTCAGACACCACAGTTTCTGTCTCATGCCACTAGACTGGTGCCACAGTCAGGCCAACAAGCCCTCCCTGTACTGCCCTACAGGCAAAAGTCTTCTCACACTAAAGTGAACCCATAAAGTTTGAAAGAAGGGACAGCTCCTTCAAATGCAGACACCTTTTTAAGCTACAAGAGTCACGAAGAACCAGGGAGTCATAATGCCACACAAGGAGCACAGTAAGTGTTCGGTAACTGACCCCAAGGAATCAGAGATCATGAAAAAACAGAAACACAACCTACCAAAACATTTAGGGTAAACCAAAGCAGTTCTAAGAAGGAAGCATATAGTGAATAAACACTTTAAAAACCAGAGCCAGGCATGGTGGCCTGTGCCTGTAATCTCATGAGGATCACCAGCTGGGAGGCTAAGGCAGGGGGATCACAAGTTCAAAGCAAGCCTCAGCAACTTATTGAGGCCCCAAGCAAGTTAATAAAAGTAAAAAGGGCTGGAGATATGGCTCCGTGGTAAAGCACCCCTGGATTCAATTCTTCATACCTAAATAAATAAAGAAAAAAAAATCCCAAATGAATAATTTAATGTTACACTTCAAGTAGCCAAAAAAAAAAAAAAAAAAAAAAAGAACAAAGATTGAATGGAAAATAAACGAAATAGAGACCAGAAAAACAATAGAAAAGAGCAACAGAAATAACAATTTTTTTTGATAAAATAACAACATTAACATTAGCTGTAATATGAAAAAAGAGAAGACTCAAATCAATAAAATCAGAAAAAAATGCAGCAACATTATAAATAATACTAAAGAAATGCAAAAGGTTATAGTAGGCACAATAATAATAATAATAATATCCACAATTATATAACAATGAATTGGATGACCTTGAATATGTGGATAGACTCCTAGACATGTTCAGCCTGCAGCTTTCCTTGTGAGGTGGCCATGAGGCTGTGGTTAGGGCCATAGATGCCCACAGGCCCATGTGCCAAGGCATGGCATCTGGCTCTGGTCTGCAGGAAGGTCCTGGATGGTTTAGGCCACTGGTGGACCTTGTGGAAGGAACACAGGTCCCAAAGGCATGTTGTGAAGGGGATATCAGATCCATACCCTGCCTCTCTCCCTTTATGTTACATTTAATAAATGAATTCAGTAAAGTTTGCAGGATGTAAAACCAACATACAAATCCCAAAAATGTACTCTCTGAAAAGGAAATAAAATAACATTACAATAAAATAAGATAAAAATTAAAACACTCAAGAAAAAATTTAACCAAGGAGGTTAAAGTATGTACCCTTTGTTAGCACAAAGTGGCCAAGCAGGGTGCAAACTTCATGGATCAGCACAGCCTTTATTTAGCGGTGGAGTCATGCCTCTGGTAGACATGCTTTCCTGATGGAAAATAAGCCACTGGTAAAAGGGGCGTCTGTGTTTCTATGTGCTACACTGAAAGGTGACTTGATTATTGACAGAGTGTGTTAGTTTGGGCACTCAGGAAACCCGTTTGTGAGAATTTGAGCTTTTTCCCCACTGGGCAATATTTTTCCCTTGGATAAGAATGGAGGATCTGGGGTCAATATTCAGTGCTCTTCTCCTTCAGGGTCCCATTGTACTTCACTAGGAAAGGATTATTTTGGGGGATGGATCAATGCTTTGGCTTTCTCCCAGAGACTGCCACTCCAGGCTTGGTGGATGTCTCCTTCCCAGGGATGGTCTTATCATTAGATGATGTTGGCTTCCTTCCCAGGGACTGTCCTGTCACTGGAAGACGACATATTGGGACAGGATCAGTGTTATCCCTATGTTGCCTTCTTCCTCATTTCATCTTCCCAGGCCACACTGTTTTGGGGTTTGTCATTTTCCATATCTTACACCCTTAAGTCCATAAGACATTGGTGCAAACAATTGAAGAAGATAATCAGTAAATAGAAAGTTACTCTATTTAGATGGATGGAAAGAATTAATATTCAAATTTCCATAATACTCACAGGGATCTATGTATGTAGTGAAATCACCATGAAAATATTAATGCTCCATCAAAATAGAAAAAGATGCAAAAATTTATATGGAACCACAGAAGAACCCAAATAACTACATCAAATCTGAGCATTTTAACAAAGTCTCATGTTCTCTGATATCAAAATATACTACAAAGCTACAGAGACCCAAACAGTGTAGTACTGACATAAAAACACACATGTAGATGAATACAGCAAAATAGAGATCTCAGGAGAAAGCCTGTTAAGGTCTGTAAACAAGTCAAAAATAACACCTGGTATTTTGCCAGGGGAATGTTAGAGTTCGTAAACAAGTCTGGATGGTGCCTAGAAAAATGCCAGAGGGAGTGGTTTGAGAAGTAACAAAAGCAAGCCATTAAGTGTGGAGATTCCTTATTGGTTGACTGATGTATCTAGTTTATGCTAATTAAGATAAGCTGTGCAGAATGTATAAATAGCTCTGTTGTCCTACAATAAATGGCTCCCATTCCTGCTGTATCAATGTACACAAGTTATTCACCCCCCGGCTATTCTGCTGCAGCCGCACTGCGGCAAAAGCCCACTCACATTTTCCAAAAAACTGATTTTCCTAAAGTTACCAAGAATACGCCATGAGGAAATGATAGCCTCTCAAGTAACTGGTGCCAGGAAAAATGGATATTCACTGATGGGGATGGGATTGGGCCTTTATTTGATAGCACATATAAAATTCAAAATGTATTGGATAGTTAAATTTTAGAGCTGAAACCATAAAACTACCAGATAAATCAGGCAAGAAACTTTCTTGACATTGGGCTTAGATAATTTTTAATGGGACCCCAAAGCACAAGCAATAGAAGCAAAGATGTGAATGTGCCAAACTAAAAAGCTTGTAGCCAACAAACAAATTAATCAATTAAGTGAAAGTTCAACTTGCAGAATGGGAGAATGTATTTGCAGACCATATATCTGATAAGGGTGCCCTATCCAAAAAACATAAGGTATTCAGGAGCAAAGAAACAACCCAATTTAAAGAACTCAAGGCAGGGCTGGGGGTGTAGCTCAGCGGCAGAACATTTGTCTAGCATGCCCAGGGCCTGGATTCCATCCCCAGCATTGCAGAAAAGGAAAAAGAAAACAACAGAATAAAAAAACAACCAAGGCAAAGGACCTAAACAAATGCTTTTCAAAGGAAGCCAGACAAATAATCTACTCTGTAAGAGAAAAAATGTCCAACATCAAGGATCCTCATGCAGATTAAAATCACAATGAAGTGCGACCTCACACCTCCTGGAGCTGCCCTTGTCAAAAAGGCAAAGAGTAGCCAGTCTTGGCAAAGGTGTGGAGAAAAGGGAGCCCTGTCTAGTGCCGGTAGGAATGTAATTAGCAATCCTTGTGGAAAATATGCAAGCTTCTTAAAAGTTAAACATGGCTCAGAAAAAATGAAAATGAAAATTACTTTTTATAATTTAACAGAAATTTTTATTTATTCCACATATAGAGGCAATATAGGTTTGAGGAAAATGTTACGGATTCTCTAACCAAGGTGCAGGGGGCCAATTCTTGTTTCTGCTGATCTCAGCATATAAAAATATTTGCATGTAAAATAGTTAAAAGTTTGTTTTAGCTGTGTGAACGTGGATATGTTCCTGAATTCCCATTTTCACATCCGTGGAGTGTAGATGAAACAGCAGCAATATTGCAAAGTTATATCATGAGTCCATATATATCTGGCTATAACATAAAATATCTAAACTGTCTCCCAGAATGCCAATGTGGAAAAAGTTACTGAATTTTATTGTTTAATAGCTCAAGAGAAAAAAAAAAGGTGACCATTTCAATGGATACTTTATAAAACTGGGTTTCATTTCCTGATAAATTCATAGAAATGACTAATGAAAGAAAAGTATGCTTAATATATTTGGCCCTCATCTACAACACGCATTCCTGTTCCCTGCTTGTTTTGGGCTCTTTGATGTCTAGCTAAATCTGGTACCATGACAGAAGTGTGTCCTCCAACAAACCCTTAGTAACCCCGTGAAGAACGACAGGCTCTATATGAGGCACGTGAATGAGTTAGGGGAGAAGAGGTCGCCTCAAGAGGTTGCCTTTACGGAATTTTTAACTATTTTACATGCAAATATTTTTATATTCCGAGGAAATATTTAAAGTCCAACAAGCTGCAGTATGGCTGATTTTCTCTTTCTCCCATTCCACAATTTCCAGTATGTCTTGGTCATTTCGGGGTCGGTTGCGCACCTTCCTTTTGTCCCAGAGTGCTGTTTGGGTTTGCTTGGTCCTTCACAGATGCGCAGTGACCACCAGGAAGCTCTCCTTCTGCAGAGGACGGATCTTCCCACACAGCCCCTCCACCGCTGCTCTGATCTCCCTGTTTCTCAGACTGCTGATGGTGGGAGGCAGAACGTGTGCGCCAAAGCAATCACCAAGTCCTGCGCAGAGGAAGCCTCCGCAGCTGGCGCCACGGCTGCCCAGAGCCCGGTGGTCGGGAAGAGCACGGTGACCAGCAGCTGCGGAGAGCAGGTGAAGATGGCCTTTGCTCGGCTCTCCACCGAGGGGAGAAGATTCAGAAGAGGCGACCATAAGAACAAAGCACCCCAGCACCAAGTACGAGCTCAGAGCCAGGGCCTCAAATTCCACCAAGAAAACCTCACAGGAAACCAGGGCCAGCACTTGAGAGATGTTGCAGAAAAACTGGTGGATCCCGCTGGATCTTGAAATGCGCTCCCAAAATACGTTGCCAGTGTGGACGCCGCGTAGGAAAAGCAACTTAGCCAGGCAGCGGCTGCCACCTGGTGGCATTTTGCTGGGGTTATCGTGGCTCCATAGTGGAGCAAGTGACAGATGGCCAGAGAGCGGTCATAGGACATGACCATGAGAAAAGCCAGCTATGCCTGAGTGGCACCGCCGCGCTAGGAGATGGAGTCGTGGTGGGTCAGGGCGCCGTGCGCAGACTCGGAGAGAGTGACTGGGACATAGCACAGGTCCAGAAAGGTCAGGTTCCTCAGGAAGAAATACAGGGGCGTGAGAGTGAGGGCCGCCAGGGTGAGCAGGTTCCCCGCCACCATGGCAAGGTAAAGCAGCAGGAGCAGCCCTCTGGAACCAGCGGCAGCCCTCGGTTATCTGAGAGGCCCAGGAACAGGAATTCGGCCACCTCTGAGAGATTGTCCATGTGGCAGGGAGATGTGTAAGCTGCTTATCAAGTGGAAGACATGCAACGAATTAAAATAAGGGGCTGGGGCTGCAGCTCAGTGATTGAGGGCTTCCTCGCATGAGTGAGGCACTGGGTGCCACCCTCAGCACCACATGAAAATAAATGAATAAATCAAAGATATTGTGTCCATCTACAATTTAAAAAAAATATTTTAAAAAATTAAAATGAGTTTTTAGAAAATGAAACCTGAGTGTGTAGAAATGAGTCCTGCATTAGTTGAGACTATTGGATTTCTTAAGTACATGGGTGGAGGTAGACTTTTATTTTTTTTACATGGACATATTTTTGAGAGAGATATGCCTATAAGAATTAGCAACTCATTTCCAAAAGATTTTATTGATGAAGTTTATGTCCTATGCTGTATTCCTCAAACATGAGATCAATAATTTTGCATCAAATGAAACTATGTTAAAAATTCTCAGATTTCAAGTTCCAAGGTAAATAACTGAATAAGAATTTGTGGAATAAAACCAATAATTTGGCTCACACAAAAGTATCTGGGTGATTTTTTTGTGTGTGTCTTTTATTTGTGTTTTCTATGATCGTGTGTTTGTGACCATAGTTCTACTGGGGGGGGGGGGGACAGCCTGCCCAGCTTGTTGCGCTATACTGTTGGTGGTAAGTGATGCTACAATGAGGATTTACCACTTAAGTCAAGGAAGGAATTGGAACTTTGACTTCACAGCACGCAGTGAATGATTCTGATCCTAGAGAGGACAGTTTATTTTGTTTCAGGGCACAAGCTACACAGCAGTCATGACAATGCGGTACCTGGTGGCATGCTCTCTGTGCCAGCTGTTGACAACCGTAGAGCACACACACAACTCAGTCAATACTCACAATGGCACAATAAAATGGATTTGTCAGTCTTGTCATTCTACAGAAGAAATGGGCCTGGCACATCAACTGACTTTCCCAATGTCTCTTGGAAAGCCAGAGGCCAAGCCAGTTTGCTATCAGGACAATCAATTCATGTCCAGCATGTGTTGCTGAAGCAGTCCAGAGCCCCCCACCCAGAAGACCTTTGCTTTTATAGTTAAGCTTCTCCTCTTGTCAGATCAGTAGGATGTCTGCAGAGGTTATTGTGGTTTAAGTTTCCTCTTTCTGGTAAATGCCAGGCTTGTACACAAAAGATGTGACAGAGTAGAGTCTGAAAATTTGTTGTAAAAAAAAAAAAAGATATCATCTCTGTTTTCTTGGTACAACTTGTGAAACCTGGGTCTGATCTGGGGGATGGAACAGAGAGCACTTGTCATGTAAACCTCAAAGTCCCCACACATACTGGGTACAAAGTTCAATAAATTTCCAAAGTCTTGGTTCAGAGGAAGAGTTCTTAGGTGAGAGCCACCTCTGAACCCTGCAATCAATAATCCTGCTTTTTGAAAAGCCCTCGGGTATCCTGTCTCTTCTGTCCTACTTTATCAAAAACCTCCACATCCTACTAACTCTCTTTAAGGGAGCACAGTTTCAAACAACCTGATTTCATGAAAATTAACATTTTTCTACAGGGTTGCTTAATTGGTGGGTATATTTGCCCATTCTCAGTGGTATTTTCTGCATGTTTGAAACATCAGCCCATCTGCATCAAAACATCCCTGTGCTTGGTTCTGTCCTCAAACTTCAGAATATTGCCACTCAAAACAATTTATTAAGCTACTCCAAATAAGAGGCAACCTTAAACTAGTCATTTTAAAACCAAGTTACTGATTAGCCCTCTTAATTCAGCATTGTTGTATTACCTTGTATGACTAGTGGTGGACTCTGTAAAACACACACTGCTCCCTTTACAACAAGGTATGTCCTCTCCAAACTGCAGGAGCCAGAACCCATGATTTATGACAAATGACAGGACAATCATCTCTCCATGGGTTATAAATAATAGCTTGAGATATTTCATCATACCATTAATTCGCTGAAAAGACTGACTCTTACACAGCCCAGCAAGGAGCAAACATACTTGCAATGCAAGTACTCTTCTTGATAAAGAGCAAAATATAAAAACAAGTTATTGTAAAAGAAAACCACAGAAAGGAAATGCCTGGGCAGCTCACAAAGCTGAAAACTATGCTCACTAATCAATTAAAGCTGTGTCAACCTAACTGCTCCAGGAATGCATTTGAAAACTTGATGGTAATTTTTTATAATGTAAAACGTAACAATGCAAATCTGACTGACAAGTGCCCACAGGCAACCACCTTGGAGGCCCAGGAACTGCTTCTGGAAGCTGTGAACTTTGGGTGGGGGTTGTTTTGTGCAGCAGATTGAGCCCAGGGTCATTCAACCACTGAGCCACATCCTGACCCATTTTATCTTTTATTTTGAGACTGCTTCTCACTAAATTGTTTAGGGCCTTGCTGAGTTGCCCAGTTTGGCCTTGAACTTGCAATCCTCCTGCCTTAGCCTCCCACATTGCTGAGATGATAGGCAGGCCTGGACTCAAGGGCTTTTTGTTTTTCAATGTATTTAAAGATGTTTGTTCCAGCATGTTTAAATCTCTAACTTCCATTGCTGGGAGAATGAATGGTTTGCCTGTTTTATTCCAAATCAGAATACTCCACAGCAGCTAAACTAAATATGAAAACCCCACATATGTCAGTCAGTAGGAAAACTTACAGTGTGTTTTGACAAAAAGAAATAATGTTCAGCCTGTTACTTAAAATGTATTTCTAATCATATGGGTAAAACATTTGAAATAGTCACATTTTTATGCTGCTAAGAGGGCAATACAATTTATAGTTTTCAGATGGTTCCTGTGATTGAAAAGTTATAGTTCAGTGACTATTTGAATGATAGAAAATTCAATGTTGAAATAACTAGGACAAATTTGTAGAGATACAAACATAGTGTATTAATTATCATTATAATATATAACACATGTGAATTAATGTGCCTGTTCAAAACGGGAGGCATATTTATTGACACATTCATTAAGAAAAATTTGGTAGTTAACAAAACCATTAAAAAGCCCAAGACACCCTCACACGAACACACACACTACTGGTGGGCTTGACTAGCAAGTGCTCAGTGTATTATTTTTAACCACAAAGCGTATTGAACATGGGAATGTCTCCTGCCACTTGAGCAGGAAGGACGGTCGCATCAGGTGAGCCCGTCCCAGGCTATGCTGACTTTGTCCAAAGTCCAAGCAACGAGGGTGCAATGACTTTGTGGAGTTACTCTGCTCTGGAGGACTTCAAAATCCCTCATTTTATTCCGATCACAGGGGTTTCCTAAAAGGTCACAGCTTAACTGGGGTGTGCCGGCTGCATGCGGGCTCCCTCATGAACTTCTTCTGGCTGCACTGTCTACAATTTGACCACCTAACAGATCCCACTGAAATTCTCCTCCTCCACATGCTTTCCACTTCCCAGAGAGGAGCAGAAGGCAAGCCTCCCTCATGTTGCCCCGAGCGCTGGGGTTGAGGGACTCCTCCCCTCTAGTCACACTCTGATGATCCTGAGCTGCTCTATGTTGGGAAAGCTACAAATAAATTTCTATTTACACTGCTACAAATGTAAAATGGCACTAAACAAGGTGGCCTGCACTGCCAGCCAGCGTGGAGAGCATTACATCTGATCTGTATGACATCCGGGTGGCCATGTTGGAGAAGACTGACCTCAGAAAGCCTGCCCTTCCCTCCACTCATCTCCAGGAGGAGCTCAGGCTGGGGCAAAGCCAACGCATCCTGCTTGGTGAGCGCACCTCTGCAGTCCCGCCAGAGGAACACAGCAATGCTGACCAGAGTCTCTGCTTCTGAGTCAGTGCAGGGATAGGTAATGCATCCTCCAAAACTGATCAACATTGTAAGAATCCCAAAATATCTATATGCTAAAGTATTCTGTGTGCTTGTTTCATTGAAAAAAATATGAAATATAATTACTAAGAATAACATCACTCACTTTAATGGTGACATATCTTTCCAGGGGCAGGACAGATAACTCCAGGGGTGCCTGTGTTTTAGGGCACTAGTGGAGAAACCCCAGAAATGTGCGTCCCACGCCCTACAACAACTGAGTCATTGTGGGGTCAAAAGCTAGCGTGGTCAAAGGATTCGTCATGCATGTGTCTACACAATAAAATTATCTTTCTTGGGTTTTCTTGTTCAAATTTTGTAATAATCTCACTGCAATCCCCTCCTATAGGTTTTCCTGATGTTAGATTCAAAGAAGAAATCTGAATACGTGAATCTAAAAGCCTGATGCTACAGGAAGGCTCAGGTATACAACGGAGGAAAGTGCACATGTGGGACTCCAGTGAAGCTTGACGGGAAACTGGAGCACGGCTGACACCAGGCAGGGTTCGGGTTTTCCATAGCAAGCCGTGTTCAGTTACATCCCCACAGGAAGCAGGAGTTACATCGTCTTGATTAGTGTACTACTCTACATGAGCAGAGAACCGATAAACAGAGAAAGGGGAGAGGCCTAAGGCTGAGGACAGAAGCCTTGCTCACTGACCTGTGGAAAGCTGTCCTGTCTGGGATGCAAGCTGCATCTGGAGAAACAAATCCCTGGCCCTTGCTCCCTTATGGTCATTGGCAGGCACACAGTCCCTAGAGCCTGAGGGACTCTCTCGGACTGAGATCTTCACTGAACACTGAGGCTGCAAGGATTTCTGCAGAGGGGTTGGTAGAAGTCGGGAGGGTCCCTCCTAATGCTGCTAAAAGACAATCTTTCTCTGAGGCCATGTCCCAAGGTGGACTCCAGCAAATCCCTCCTGGTTCAAGGCGAGACTCTAAATATGGGTTACTTTTAGAAAAGTCAACTAACTTTGAATTATTGGATAAGTATCCATAAAATAATGCACATTCCTATGTGAAAGGGAAAAAATGAATATTTATATTTAATTTGAACTATAATTAAGCCTCAACTGTTATTATAGGTAGATTCAGATGCTCTTTGTAGACAGAGTTTAGAAACTATTCTTAGGCACTGTTCGTAAAAGCCATGATTTCCTCATTGCATAATGCAGGTATATATAGGTCATTGTGGTAAAGACATGTTCTTATTTATTCCTTCTACAAATGAGATTGTTATAAAGTGTGTTGACCAAAACTGGAACTAAGAGTGCCGGGCCAAAAGGACTCCTTGCAGACCTCAGCAGTGCTGGTTACAGGTGAATTATGATGGATCGTCATGGCCCCATGTGATCTTGGAGACCACCTTTCTGTTTTGTTCTGCAGCGAGGGCTCAGGAATGTGCGTAGGTAGGACAGTGCTAGGTGTGGTGCCCAGGCGTCTCTGTTCATGCCTCACATGGTGCTCCAGCGTGCCCTGGGGTTACACTGCAGTGTCCACAGATCCAGGGTCAAACCATCCCTCTGTGGGAGAAGGCTGCCAGTCTCCAGTTATGATCCAGTTTTCTGTATTGGACACAGAACTTCCAGAGAAGCAGCCTTGCCTCTGAAGTTCATGCGTCTCCCTCCAATGCTCCCAGCCACCTGCTGCAGCTCTGAAGTGTTTTTTTTTTTTTTTTAAATTAGGACTGTGTGATTCAGAAGCTCACAAACATTGCCATTTCTCTACGGTGTGAATTGGATTACGCTGACAGTTACAGCACAGCAACCAGACAGGGGGAGCATGGGGGTGAGTCTCACCAGGGAAAGAGCTTCCTCCTGGGCATGGCTGCTGAGGCTTTGTCTCGGGGCACTGTGCAGAACAGGGCATCGATACCTAAGGGTAGGGGGAAGAACACAGGATACAGAATTGGGCCTGAGAAACAGATTTTCTTTTCCATTCTTAATATTCATCTTGGGGTGCAATGCTTAGGATCACAAACTCTCAGGCAGACACAAGTGAAAATCACAAGGCAGCCTCCCCTCACTCCTTGTCAAGAAAAAGACAGGGGAGCAAGGGTCATTCAGGATGCGAGGAAAAGGGAACCCTGGTTCACTGTTGGTGGGAATATCAATTAATACAGCCATTACGGAAAAGAGTGTGGAATTATCAAAAAACTGGAAATGCCCTGGAGAATGTGGGGATCTAAGTACCTGGTGCATCAGAGAAGCAAAAGGTGGGAGACACAACCACTGTCCCTCGACTGTCACTGCACAGTTCACAACAGCCAAGAAAGGTGCCCATCAACACACGGATAAAGAGAATGTGGCAGATGTCAGAGGTGATAGATACAGAAGTGTGGATAGATGATAGAGAATAGAAAGATAGATGACAGACATGAGTATCTATGTAGGTTTCGATTTAGGTGGATGGTCTATAGGCATGACAGATGTAGATACAGACACAAGACAGATGGTAGATGAATGGTAGATACAGAAAGATAAGTGACAGTATGGATATGTGTGTGTGTGTGTGTGTGTGTGTGTGAGAGAGAGAGAGAGAGAGAGAGAGAGAGAGAGAGAGAGAGAGAGAGAGAGAGAGAGAGAGAGAAGGTAAATATAGATGGGTGATATATAAATAGATGAAAGGTATCACACACCACAGAATACAGTTCATTACCCCCCCCCAAAAGAATGAAATCCTGTCATTTCCAGCAATATGGATAAACCCAGAGGATACCATATTAAGTGAGGTAAGACAGGCACAGAATGGCAAATGCCCTATTATTCCACTCTCATTTTGAACCTAAGATAATTGATCTGGAAGTGTGTATTTGGATGGTGGATATCAGCAAGGGATTTGTCAGTCATGGGTTTCAAAGATACTCTCAAAGGATACATTAAACAGTGAGGTTGGGGTTCCTGGATAGCTGTGACCATAGATGATGGTGACATAGTGTCTTCCCAGCAATGAGAAGGGTATATATGTTGTCACAAAAACGAGCAGCCATGTGTTTGTCAATTAGCTAGAGCTGGTCACTGCACAGGGTACACCTACTTCAAAACATATCATGTTTGGGCTGGGGATGTGGCTCAAGTAGTACCGCGCTCGCCTGGTGTGCATGCGGCCCAGGTTCGATCCTCAGTACCACATACCAACAAAGATGTTGTGTCCACTGAGAAGTAAAAAATAAATATTAAAAAATTCTCTCTCTCTCTTTAAAAAAATATATCATGTGTGATAGCTGTGCACCATTTAATTTGCCAGTTTAATTTTTTCAATGTAAAAATGATTTTTGAAGTTAAAAGAAATACTATATGCTTTTCTTCTGTGAGAAATAGTCCAGGAAAGGGAGAAAAATAGTGATACAAAATTGAGACTGTCCTTTACCTGAATAAGGGCAGGTAAAGGCTGGCCTTCCCTTGTGGGCTGCACAGGTCTTCCATACTAACATGCGCTGACAGGAAGACATGTGGGGATCTAGTGGCCAGCCAGAGAACCAGTGCAGATGTGGGCATCTCCTGGATATTCTGACATCTGCACAGAAACTGGCGCTGGCTTATCAACCCTGTGATGGGGGAGAATAGCCATTCTAGGGTTACTGAAATCTGAAAAGGTGTGAAATGCTCATATACAAAGCCTAGAGATGTGTCACATTCACAGAGGCTCAAAAGCTCACCAGGAACAGGTGACAAATTTAACAAGATGATCCCCCTCCATTCTGATTTTCTGTGGTCTTGGTCTGCATATGGCCACCCACCAGGGAGGGAAGGCATGAGTGGATGTAGGTCTGCTACCACTTCACACTGAGGGAGGGGAGGTGGATGTGATTATGTGCAGGTCATTGGCAGAGAAGCGGAGAGTCTAGGATGGTAATAAGAAGAAACACCCAGGAAAACAGCAGCTGCTCATGCAGTTCAAACTTCAGATATTTTAATATCAAGTATAGTCTTTTCATCCAACAAGCATGATTAAATTGCAAATTGAGATTTTACTAAAGAGCAGTGTGCTATAACTCAGCTTGAGCACTGTGTGCAGAAACTGGCACTCTTGTTCATTACCAGGGTAGGGATTAGTGCAGCATGCAAGGTGCAGGTCTCCATCAAGCAAGCCCACAGATGAATCCTGGAACACACTCACAGGGGCAGCCCGAGTGACACACAATGCTCCTGTCTGCGAGAAGACCACATGTCTACCCAGGAGGGACAGGTAAAATATCACTGTTTATTATGATGATGCCTTGTACCGATACAAAGAAAACAATTGGCAAGATATTAATCAGCAATATTTTAAGTTACTTAAAACAATGGCCAGGAATCAATATCTGTAGTAAGGTATAAATAGTGAGCAAAAGCTGCATTGATGTTCATAGGTGAGTGAGCCTTGGTGATCAATCTCCAAGTTTTCTGGACAACACACAGACTTGAGGAACCCATGATGGTTTCCCTTTATTGTAGCTCTAAGTTGATAATTGCCAATTGTGAGCCTCTGTGACAGCTCCTCCTCCTCCAGAGTTTCCAGCATATGTTCCCTGGGCAGCTCCTCCTCCAGGGTCTCCAGAACAGGCTCCCTGGGCAGCTCCTCCTTCTCCTCCAGTGTCTCCAGCACAGGCTGCCAGGGTAGCTCCTCCTCCAGTGTCTACAGTACAGGTTCCCTGGGCAGCTCCCCCTTCTCCTCCAGTGTCTCCAGTACAGGCTCCCTGGGCAGCTCCTCCTTCTCCAGGGTCTGCAGCACATTCTCCCTGGGTAGCTCCTCCCCCACAGTGCCTCCAGCACAGGCTCCCTGGGCAGCTCCTTCTCCACAGTGTCTTCAGCACAGGCTTCCTGGACAGCTCCTCTTCCTTCAGTATCTCCAGCACAGGATCCCTGGGCAACTCCTTTTTCTCCAGTGTCTCCAGCACAGGCTTCCTGGACAGCTTCTCTTGCTCCAGTGTCTCCAGCTCAGGCTCCCTGGGCAGCTCCTTCTCCACAGTGTCTTCAGCACAGGCTCCCTGGGCAGCTCTTCCTCCTCCAGGGTCTCCAGTACAGGCTCTGTGAGCAGCTCCTCCTGCAGTGTCTCCAGCACAGGCTCTCTGGATACCTCCTCCCCCACAGTGTCTCCTCCACAGGCTTACTGGGCAGCTCCTTCTTCTCCACAGTCTCCAGGACAGGTTCCTTGGGCAGCTCCTCTCCAGGGTCTCCAGCACTGGCTCCCTGGACAGCTCCTCTCCAGTTTCTCTAGCACTGGCTCGTTGGACAGCTCCTCCTCCCCCAGTGTCTCTAACTCAGGCTCCCTGGGCAGCTCCTTCTCCACAGTGTCTCCAGCACAGGCTCTCTGGGCAGCTCCTCCTCCTCCAGGGTCTCCAGCTCAGGCTCCCTGGGCAGCTCCTTCTTTTCCATGGTCTCCAGGACAGGCTCCCTAGGCAGCTCCTCCTTCAGTGTCTCCAGCACAGGCTCCCTGAGCAGATCCTCTCCAGTTCTCCAGCACAGGCTCTTTGGACAACTCCTCTCCAATTTCTCCAGCACTTGATCTGTGGACAGCTCCTCCCCCAGGGTCTCCAGCCCAGGCTCCCTGGACAGCTCCTCTCCTGTTTCTTCTCCAGCATGGACTCCCTAGACAGCTCCTTCGCCAGGGTCTCCAGCACTGGCTCTGATCTCCATGATGATGATTTTCAGTGCTCCATGGCCCTCTGTGCCCATTGTCATCTTGTCCCCTCTGGGATCTGATTTTTTTTTTAAACAGATTTGTTATTTTTTTCCTGTGTTTTTGAACCAGGGAATTTCAGAGAATTATTTTCATATCTTGGAAATTTATCTCCCTGGTAGTGGAATTCTCATCCCAACAATTAATCTTCTGTTTTATGCCCTGGAAAGCAAAGTCGTGAAGAGAAGCTAATTGGAATAAGGCTTCCAAGAGATTCCAGGCAGAGAATAGATAAATTTGGAGAAAACACAACTCTTTGTTTCTTTGATTCTTTGTATTATTTGTTCTTCTCAATTTAATTAATTTTACCTCTATTTTTTTTCATATTGTCTACTGATTTAAGTGTTGTTTGGTCTTCTTTTTCTAGGGCCTTGAGGTTTAAATTAGATTTTTTGGGGTCTTTCTAATTTTTTTGGTGAGTAACTCCCTATTATAAACTTTTACTCTTAGAACTGCCTTCATACTGTTCCAGAGATTTTTCACATGTAATATCTCTATTTACACTTGTTTCTACAATTTATTTATTTGGTTTCTCCTACAATCATTTCCTCGTTTAAAAATGTATTATTTAATCTCCAGGTATTAGAATGGTTCCTATTTTTCTTATTGATTTTTAAATTTTATTCCATTATCATCTGATAGGATGCGAGAAATTATCTCTATTTTTTTTGTATTGGCTAAGACATGCTTTGTGCCCTAAAATATTATCTATTTTAGAGAAAGTTCCATGTGCTGCAGAGAACAAAGTGAATTCAGTTGTCAATGGATGAAATATTCTACATATGTGTATTAGAATCATTTGAATAGTAGTATTTTTTAGTTTTGAAAAGTCTGTCTTAGTTTATGTCTGGATGTCATATCTCATAATGAAAGAGGTGTGTCAAAATCACCCAGTATTGTTGTATTGTTGTCTATTTTATTCTTTATAGAGAGAAGGGTTGTTTTATGTACATAGATGCACCATTGTTTAGGGCATATGTAGTTACAATTTTTGAATCTTGTCGTTGGATGATTTCCTAACCAGTATGTCTATTTGTCTCTTCTGCTTAATTTTGGCTTGAAGTCTACTTTGTCTGAGAGTAGCTACCTGGCTTGCTTTCAACTTCAATTTGCAGGAATCTTTTCCCATCCTTTCACCTTCAATCTGTGAATGTCTTTGCCTATAAAGAAAATTTCTTATAAAGAACCTAGTGTTGTGTCTTTTTTTTTTTGGTGTGTGTGTGTGTGTGTGTGTGTGTGTGTGTGTGTGTGTGTGTGTTTTGTGGTGCTAAGGACTGAGCCCAGGGCTACGTGCATATAAAGGAAGCACTCTACCAACTGAGCTATATCTCCAGTCCTGATCTTGTTTTTTTTAATCCAATCTTTGAATCTCTGTCTTTTGATTGATGAACTTAGACCATTTACATTCAATATTATTATGGAGAGATTATTTTATTTTCTGATATTTTTATTTATTTTTAAGGCTTAATTCAGACTTGATTCTCCTTTAATTGACTATTCTTCCAGTGTAATGCACATCTATGCTGGTTTTAATTTTAATTTTTCATTTCTTCTGCATGAAATATTTTAGTGAGCATATTTTTATAGTGCAGACTTAGTAGTTATGAGTTATTTTAGTTTCTGCTTAGCATAGAAAGTTTTGTTGCATCTTTAATTCTCAAGGATGACTTTTCTGGGCATAGTAATCTTGGTTGACATTTATTTTCTTCCAGAACTTGGTATATATTATTTCAAACTTTCCTGGTTTTTAAGGTCTGGGTTGAGATATTAATTGAAATTTGAATTGGTTTACTTCTAAATGTGACCGACCATTTCTCTCAGCTTTTTTTTCCTGGTTCTAGGGATTAAACTCAGGGGTACTCAACCACTGAGCCACATCTCCAGTCCCATAATTGTATTTTATTTAGAAATAGGGTCTCACTGAGTTGCTTAGCACCTCACTCATTTTTGAGATTCATTATATTCTTTTATTTTTTATTTATTCTATTCTGTTATATATGACAGCAGAATGCAATGCAATTCATATTACACATATAGAGCACAATTTTTCATGTCTCTGGTTGTACACAAAGTATAGTCACACCCTTCGAGTTTTCATACATGTAATGATGTCTGTCTCACTTCATCAGCTTTCTTACCTCTGAACTCTCTCCCTGCTCCTCCCACCCCTTTTCCCCAGCTAAAGTTCCTCCATTCCACCCATGCTGCCCTCCCATCCCCATTACAAATCAGCCTTCTTACATCAGAGAAAACATTCAGCATTTGGTTTTGGAGAGATTGGCTTTCTTCACTTAGCATTATCTTCTCTACCTCCATCCATTTACCTTCAAATGTTATTCTCTTTTAATGCTGAATATTATTCCATTGTGTATAGATACCACATTTTCTTTATCCATTCATCTACTGAAGGGTATCTAGGTTGGTTCCTAGGTATATAATATATATGAATATAATATAAATTTAGCTATTGTGAATTGTGCTGCTATAAACATTGATGTGGCTGCATTGCTGTAGTATGCTGATTTTAAGTCCTTTGAGTATAAACCAAGGAGTGGGATAGCTAAGTCAAACGGTGGTTCCATTCCCAGTTTTTTAAGGAATCTGCATACTGCTTTCCATATTGACCGCACCAATTTGCAGTCCCACCAGCAATGTATGAGTGTGCCTTTTCCCCCACATCCTCACCAATTCTTGTTCTTGCTTGTATTCTTAATAGCTACCATCTGACTGGAGTGAGATGAAATCTTAGAGTAATTTTGATTTGCATTTCCTTGATTATTAGAGATGTTGAACATTTTTTCATATATTTGTTGATTGATTATATATCACTTTCTGAAAAATGTCTGTTCAGTTCCTTGGCCCATTTATTGATGGGATTATTTGTTCTTTTAGTGTTACTGTTTTGGAGTTAGTGCTCTATCTGATGTGTAGCATCTCATTTTTGTTAAGGCTAGCCTTGAACTCACAATTCTGCCTCAGCTTCCCGATCCTCTGGGATTACAGACATGTGCTACTGTGCCTAGCTCTTACAGCTTTTAAAATTTTATCCTTATTCTGTATATTATGCATTAGCATCTTGGAGAGGATCTTTTTTGATTTTGCCTATTTGGAGTTCCATATGCCTTTTGTATTTGGATCTCCATCTCGTTCCTAAGACTCAGAATTTTTTTCTAATAGTATTTCATTGAAATGGTTATACATTCCTTTAGTTAGTATTTCAAACCCTTTATCTACACCAAAAATTCTTAAATTTGGTCTCTTGATGTTATCCCAGATTTCTTGAATATTCTGGACATGGTCTGTTAATGTCTTTATTTTTAGCTTCATTTTTAAGATTGTGTGGTTTTACTTCAAGACTTGAGAATTTATCTTCAAAATGGTCTAATCTATTAGAGATGCTTTTATTGAATTTTTCATTTGATTTATTGAGTCATTTCCAGGATTCCTATTTGGCTTTTTCTCAGAATATCTCTTTATTGAAATTATATTTAACTTAACTTTCTGTGCTTTCTCTTGAAGTTCACTCCTTACATCCTTTGGTAGCTAGTTGAACTTTTTTTTTTTTTTTTTTTTTTTTTTTTTTTTTTTGGTGGTCGGTGGGGGTGGGTAGGATACACGGTTTGAACCCAGGGGCAGTCCACCGCTGAGCCACATCTCCAGCTCTATTTTGTATTTAATTTAGACAGGGTCTCACTGAGCTGCTCAGTGTCTTGAATTTGTTAAGGCTGGCTTTGAACCCACGATACTCCTGCCTCAGCCTCTGGAGCTGCTGGTATTACAGATGAGTGCCACTGTGCCCAGAACTAGTTGAACATTTTAACTATGGACTTTATAATTTTTCTCCCACATTCTCCACTGTGGTGTTGATGGAGTCACTTGTTGATTTGTTGTGAGCTGTTTGGGGTGGTTTGTTCCCTTGCTTGTTTATATTCCTTGCATATCTGCCTTTTGTTTGTTGTTGGTTTGAGTTTTGGTATCAGGGATTGAACATAGGGGTGCTTGACCACTGAGCCCCATCCCCAGCACATTTTTCACTTTTTGAGACAAGGACTTGCTAAGTTGCCTAGGGCCTAAGTTACTGAAGGTGGCTTTGAACTTCTGACCCTCTGCGTCAGCCTCCCCAGCTGCTGGGATTACACGTGTGCATGATGGTACACAGATGCCTCTTCTTTCATGCAAGGGACTAGTGAATTTCTCTCTTAAGTGCCCTGGGCTGGGCAAACATTGTGATATTGATACTGTCACTCAAGGTGTGTTCTCTGCTGATCCCAGTGTCAGCTCCAAGGTGAGAGAAGACACTCTACCCTATTCACTATGAACACTTTATAGTAAAGCCTCACACCAGTGAACTCTGGAAAAACAAAAACTTGCTGATAGTGTTCTCCACAGTTCTTCTAATCCAGAGGTGAACTTCTCCTAATGTTCCAAAATGAGTTGAAAAATAAGTCATTAGATATAATAAAATTGTTATAACATGATACAAAAGCTAAAAGGGGGAAAAGAAAAAAATGAGGAAAAAAAGAAAGAAAAGAATACAGAAAAAATTCATGATAAGGTAGAAAGAAGAAAAGAATGGAGTGGGCATTTGAAGTTGTAGCAGATGATGCAAGAAGGTTAGAAGGGATAAGAGGAGCAAGTACAAACCTGAGCTAAGAAACAAAAAAGAATGATTCTAATTAATAATTCAAAAAATTAAAATAAATATGATCAAATCAAATACTAGGGTCACAATTATCAAATCAAACTCAAGAGTGATATTTACAAGATCAAAGTTGACATTAGAGCTATTAATAGTAAACCTTGCCAGGGTGAAGAAAATTCTCATTGAGTGTTTATGGAGAGCAGTGACTTGGACCATGGCCATTACTGCCTCAGAGCTATGGCTGCACTTTGCCCTGGGAACATTCTGTGCAAAGATGCAGGACAAGACTGCCCAGGAGCTATGGTAATGCCCTGTCTGAGGAAATTCTGTGCAAAAGCACAGAACTATATCAGTCTTGACCTTGAGCTCAGACATCAGCTGTCAGGGATAGAGAATTCTGAGCATAACAAGACAACCACAATGTCTTGCAAACACTGTGACCTTCAAGCCTGCCTGCTTTGCAAAAACCCTGGACAATGGGCTTCCTGGGTGCAGCAGGATAATAACAGGATGTTCCTAGCACTGCAACTGTAGGATAGCTGCAAAAATGTTTCTACCTCTGTAACTTTTTCGGGCACAAGGAAGACTCTTGATGACCCACAAGCCTTGAACAATTTACAAGAGAGAAGATGTTTCTGATTATTAGACCCTCTCCCTCTATAATAAAAGTGTGTGCTACCTCTGGGTCACTGCTCCTCGACCATAGGACTTCAGAAGTCAGTGTCCCATCTGACCCCCGTTTTCTCTCTTTAAACATTTATGTATCTCTCTAATCTCCCATTGCCATTTGCCAGTTTGTAGGGTTTGGCAGGTTGTGGCATGCCTTGGTTTGGATTTCATTGGGATTTGGGACCTTTAGAAGATGTCTGTCACTCTTTAGCTCTGGTGACCCCCAGAGTTGTGGGGCACAGGAGCCACTATCCTGATTACCTTGGACTTCCCAGCAGCTGGATTTGCTTTGTCATCCCAGGGCCTGAAGCTTGGAGGGTGTGGTGCTGTTGCAATTGTGCCCAGGAGCTCAGGATGCAGGGCTCTGACTGTCACTCTGACTGCCACAGGTCACTGCACACCTGCTCCCCCCCACAGGGTCCTCTTCAACTGGCATAGAGCATGGTGGCTGTCTGCAAGCAAGGATCTGTGGTTGTGGGTTCTCCATGAGTGGTCTATGGTGCAGAAGCATCCTCCTTGACCAACAGAACCCCAGGGAATTGCCCCTGCTTCTGGATAAAGAAACCCAGCCATACCAACTGGACTGCAGCTCCCACTGCCTAAGGTTATGAACCAGGGTCCTGCTCCCCTGCACTGATTTGGACCACATCCTGCCCATGTCCAAATGCCCATGGGCTGCTGCCAGTGGTCACAGGTGCCATCCATCTCTGCTGCCTGAGACGGAGACAGCTGTCCCACCTTTTATCCAAGTCCCCTCTGGGTTGTGACAGTGATGAAGGTGACATTTTTCTCCTCACTCAGGACAGAGGCTGTCTTCCTGATGGATCTTAGCTCCTTGTCTACTGCTGTGAATGTGAATCCCTGTGTCTGAGCTCCTCTCTGCCCTGGCTGTGCACTGTGGGTTAGACCAGCACATTCTGCGTGGGGCTGCTCCTGCCCACTCCCCTTGTCCACGTGGGGGTGCAGTGACTTTGGGCCATAGCAACCCTCTACAAGTTTGTCATAGTTGGATCAGTGAGCTACAGGGGCTATTTGACAGCTGCTCTCCCAAAGTAGAAGGCGCAGTTGATTTAAATTCTCCTCAGGCAGCAGGCCAGATGCAGGATCCAGGGGATGGCTGCCTGTGGGGCTGGGCTGTCTGTCCATGATTGGGTGGAACTGCTTGGTTTCTTTCTGTGCCTCCTGCTCCTCCCACACTTACCTTGGCCTGCCTTCTCCAGCTGCGGTGGGGAGGGAGTGATAGGCTTCTCCCCTCTCCTGGTCCAGGTTTGGGGCTGGGGAACTCCGTCCTCATTTTCTGTTTCAGGATCCCAACTTCAAGCCCCATGCCCCAGGCCTCAGAATGTCTACTACTGGGCCTTGGGCCTTTGCTCTGTCACCCACCTTCCTGGCCAGCTGTTCCTCACTGCCCCTTTCTGTGCTGGGGAGGGTTGGGGTCACCACTGTGCCTTCTTCCCAGACTGTCCTTTACTTTGAGAATGTGAACACACTGTGTCGACAGGTACTGTTTGGATTAAGCAAGCTTGCTGGTCCTTCCCCTTCCTGTACCGTGTGGCATCTGAGGAAAGGGAGGACAGTGAAACATCATAATCCTGAGCTGGCCCTCTCAGTGCCCCTAGCCAAGCCAAGGGACCACAGAGAGCACCCAGGAGGCGAGGTCACCTTGGGATCGTTGGGGTCTTGAAGGGTCTTGGCTTTCCTGCTTGCTCACTGGGGACGGGAACAGTTAACATGATCTGCACAGGGTAGGTATGTGCAGGTATGCCAGAGGGCTGCTGGTCACACAAGGACACAGCACATCAAGCAATCTGGGTGCTGATGATGTCCCTGCTCCCCCAGCCCAGCTTACAAAGCCCTCTCCCAGTGGTGACTGGAGCCGAGCTGGGGGCACTGTGGAAGAGACATGCTCATCTGACCTGCCACCACCACACAGCCACTAGGGAGAGGGCAATGCCTGGTGGCCTTTCACCTTCAGACAGATTGCCACCAGAGAGGGGTGCTGCCTGGAGAAGCACACTGAGAGCTTGTCACCTCCAGACACTCTGTCACCAGGGAGGGGGCGCTGCCTGGTGAAGCACTGAGGAGTGGAGGTGCCATTGCTCAGCCCGTTGTCACAGCTCTTCTCAATGAAGCTTGTGCCCCCAACGTACCCTGGGTGATTTCTTTGGTCTCCTGGCAACTGATCCCTCTGTCACAGCACAGCTGGACTGTGGACACAATACCTGATGTTCACATCTACTTCCAGGTGCAGTTTTCTGTTCTCATTGAGTGAACATTGTGCTCTGTCACTCCCCAGCTCTCCTGAACTCATCAGCCCTTGGACTGGCACTTTTCACACTGTGCGAGCCCTGGGCATCATCTTTATTCCTCCATACTCATGCTTACCCCTCCTCTTCTCACTCCTGCTTACCTCCATCTCCTTACGCATACTTACCTCTCCCCTCCATATTTTTTCTTACCTCTCTGCTCCTCACTTCTACTTACCTCCCCCTCCATACTCCTGCTTACCTCCCCTCTCCTTACTTCTGCTTCCCTATTCTCTCCTTATTCCTGCTTACCTCCTTACTCATGCTTACCTCTCCACTCCTTACTCCTGCTTTCCTCCCCTCTCCTATCTCCTGCTTACCTCCCCTCTCCTTACTCCTGCTTATTTCTCCTCTCCCTGTGTGTGACTTTGACCCACCTCTTTGCCCTCACTGATTCTGCTGGCTGGTGGAGTCACCTGGTGTGGCTCTCCACTGTGCTCCTAACTTCACTCTCTACCCTTTGCCATCCAGAATGTGACATATTCCTGTTTCAATTTCTTTTTTAAACATCTTGAACAGATGTCAGAATTTTTTGATATTGTCTTGGAGTTGGCTGTGTTTCCTCAAAACAGCCAGTTTGAATTCTTGCTCTGGGACATCCACACACATCTCCAGCTGATGAGGAGCAGCCACTGGGTCTTTAGCCAGATCCTGATGCCCTGTTTGCTCTCCCTCTCCTGTTTTTTCCAGTAGAGGAGATTGAACCCTGTTGTGGTTTACCACTGAGCCACATCCCTCATCCTTGTTATTGTTATTGTTTTATATTTTGAGACAGTGACTCGGCTGGCTTTGAACCTGCATCCACCTGCCTCAGCCTCCCGGGTCACTGTGATCACCAGCCTACCTCACTACACTTGGATGCTCTCATCTTTAAGGGTGTGTGTCTGGGTCTTCACTGCAGAACTTGGCGTTAATACTCATCTCCGCCACCTCTTTCTACTTGTGTCTTCAAGGGGATCTCTCATGGCCTTGTGCAGACTGTGGGCTTCTCGACTTGGGGGTGTTGCTCTTCTTGGCATTAGTTGGTGCACTTATCCCAGGTCTGCTGCTGTTGCAGGGATCTTGAACCCCGCAGAACTGTCTCTTGGGCAGGAGGTAGGAATCGCTGGGCCCCAGGAATCCAGGGTAGCTCCTCCCTAGTGGGATCACCTAGGATGCTCCCTGAGACTAGCACTATCCCGTGTTTCCCTCCAGCCTGGACCCTGCAGATCACACAGACCCAGCCTTCCCGGAAGGGCCCTGGGAGGTCGGCAGGCTTCTTGCCATCAGCTTCAAGTTCTAAAACTATTGCTATAATTTAGTGCATCACCTCCAGTACAGTGTAAATTTCCTGGCTCTGGTGGCTGTTTTATGATTGTGTAAAATGTCAATATTAACAGAAATTGGAAACCTGCTATTCAAATCCTACCACTTTTCTGCATATCTGAGAGTGGTTCAAAATAAAAGTTAATAAAGTTTAGGGTTGCGTTTCTCTGCCACGAAGAGTGTGTGGTGGTTGGAGACCAGCGGGCTCCAGAGGGCTGATCGTGTGTTGTTTCTTGACCTGGGTCATTTCATGAATGAGGTGCTCACTGAGCAGTAGGTTTGTTTTGGCAGGTCTGCGTGCTGTGTCCCACCACACGAGAACAAGTCATCACAACTCATCACGTGCCTAGTTTGCTCATAAGGCCTGCTGCCACGTCTGCCACTGTGTGGAGTCATTTACCTCCAAAGAATGCAAAATGCATGTTCCTAGGCAAATAGCTCCCTTTGTTGTAGCACCTGGGGTAATTTTTTTTCTTTAAACTTATTTTCTTTACAAGATTAGATGAAGCAGTTTGATTAAGAGAAAATATTTATATCTGTACATTTCTCTTGTATTGATTTTAGGAATATATCTGATAAAAAATAAGAAAGAAAATATTTATGCAAATTTCTATTTGGCAGTAAATAGTACAGAGTTCTCATGTAACTCATTTTCTTTTACTGATGTTTCTGGAGCAATTGCAGAATGGAAACTTGTGCCTGTCACTCAGGGTGGGCATCACGAGGGACCAACTACACATGAGTGCCCTGCCCACATCCCCCAGGACTCACTCATCCAGACCAAGCACTGTGGCGGCATCCAGGACGGGACTGTTGAGGCTTCTGGCCCTCACGCAGTCAGCAGTTATGACCCTTCCCAGTATGCGGCGTGTGTGTGCTGTGACATCAGATGTGGCCTCTGTTGCCTCTGAGCACCTGCTAGTACTCACAGGCTCTCCCATTCCCTGTCAGTGCCGCTCACCCATGGATTGGAGCTGCATATTTTGGTGGTGACTGCACTCAGCACTCCACGGTGATCTCAGAGCTCCCACCAGGGAAAGCACGGTTAAACTGTGAGGCGACTTCGCTTCCGTGTCATTTGTGGATTGGGAGGCTTCCCTTGCTAACGCAAAGGTAGTCACAGAAAAGCAGCAGACATGTGGTGACTGTTTAGAAGTTTTTATTTTGTCCATCTCCAGTAGCTAGGAGGCCCTGTGCCCGGTGGGAGGTTGCTGTGAACTCCACTGTGGGTGTTTTTCCCCAGAGACAAGAACAGATGACTTCTTTACATTCCTTCAGTACGAGGAATCAGTTGTTTTTGATATTTTGCCAAAAGGACCCAATGAGTGAAACATCCTGGTTGCAGAGTACCGGGCCAGAGGCCTGACCCTGGAGGTCCAAAAATCAGTTGCCCAATCACCCAAAAATCCAAATGGGAAAGGCCATGGTGACCAAGCATGGCCATAGTGCAGCCACATGGGGAGGACGAGGGGACACAGGACCTCAGCCCTGTCCTCCAGGCTGACTGTGACTTTGAGATCTGATAAAGGGAAAGGAGGGCAAGATCAGGGTTTGCACAGCTGGAGGGTTCGGTGTAGGGACTGAACCCAGGGGTGCCACACCACTGAGTCACACCCCCCAGACCTCTTCTTGTTTTATTTTGAGTCAGAGTCTTGCTAAGTTGCTCAGTCTGGACTTGAGCTTGAGACCTGGCTTCTCCTCCTGAGTCACGGGGGTTACAGGTGTGGCCATCCTACCCTACAGCTGGAGGCTTTTCACAGCTGCCAAAGCAGGTGGTCTTAGTCAGGTACGATCTGTCCATGGTTACCTCAGCACTGGCCAGGAGGGCCCTGCCCCAGATGAGGAAGCTGCTGTTGCCCAAGGGTAGCCTCCACTGTTCACTGACCTGTGGCTCCTGGACTCTAAGGAGTCACAGAGCAAAGATGCAAAACAGGCAGAAGTGCTGAGCTTTGCCTCCTCCACTGACCCCCGCCAGGCCTGTGCAAGCAAAAGGGAAGGAAGGGTTTGAGCCCTCCCCACAGCCAAAATCCAGACCAGGTGAATGCTCTTTTTTTATGAATTTTTTAATTTGTTTTAATTAGTCATACATGATAGTAGAATGCATTTATGCAATTTGATATATTAATTGTAAGTAGACTTTGATGGCTGACAAAGCAGTCTAGGGAAGCCAGGCACATGGAGAGTGACCTCTGGAGGACCTGTCCTTGTGTTACTGAGTCTCTACACCTTATCTGCAACTACTTTCTGAGCAGAGGAGCAGTGGGCAAACACCCTCTCCAATGCCCCCAGGACATCCCTGTTTCTGAGACTGTAGATGAGAGGGTTAAGCATGGGTGTGACAATGGTATAGAAGGCGGACACTGCCTTGTCCTGTTCAGGTGTGTGGAATGACCGGGGCAGCACATACGTGTAGAAGGTAGCCCCGTAGAAAATGCTGACCACAGTCAGGTGGGATGAACACGTGGTGAAGGCCTTTTTGCGGCCCTCAGCAGAGTGCATGCGGTGGATGGTGAGCAAGATGAGCGCATAGGAAGTGGAGATGATAGAGATGGGGATGAGCAGCATGAGGACGCAGCAGAGGTACATCAGCGTCTCATACAAGGACGTGTCAGCACAGGCCAGTTTGAGAACGGCAGGGATCTCACAGAAAAAATGGTTGATCTGGTGGGAGCCACAATAAGGGACATTCATGGTGATGGGCGTGAGCAGAAAGCCATCAAGTGAGCCCCCAAACCAGGCACCAGCAGCCAGCAGAAGACACATCTTGCGGTTCATGAGAACTGGGTACCTAAGGGGGTTGCAGATAGCCACATAACGGTCATAGGCCATGAGGCCCAGCAGGAAGAACTCTGAACCAGCCGTGGTCGAGTACAGGAAGATCTGGATGCCACAGGCCACAAAGGAAATGGTCCTCTCTGTAGAAACCATGTCCACCAGGAGCTTTGGGACAGTGGTACAGATGAAAAGGGTGTCCATGATGGACAGCTGGCTGAGCAGGAAGTACATGGGGGTGTGGAGGCGGGAGTCCACCTGAATTAAGACTGTCATGACCACATTTGCAGTGACAGCCACCACGAAAATGGCAAAGATGACCGTGAAAACAATCCCCGTGGCCTCCGCGCTCACCAGAAGCCCCAGGAGGACAAAGTCGGAGGTAGAAGTTCTGTTTCCTGTTGACATTGCGGTGTCAGCTCCAGGGGATCAGGGATAGCTCAGGACCAGGAGGAAGGGTGGGAAGAGCCAGGTCAGGATAGGGACACCACTCTGCACGGGGGCTGGCGTGGAGGGATTTTCCAGGGCAGGAGCTGGAGAAAAACAAACCAGAAAACTCATCCAAGAGCAGCCGCAGAGGTGACCCTGTTTCTTGTTGGCAAGTGGCCCTCCTGGCACTGCCTGTGGTCACCCTGCTGTGTGCAGAGGATGGCGAGAGTAGAGATCTCTCACCCTGGAGCAGAGACTCACCATGTCTGTTCTGCTCACTCTTTCTGCAATTCCCACAGCCAGAGCAGGACTAAGTGAATGCCACTGGAGAACATGACCAGCTGGCTGATGGACTGACCGGCTGATGGTGAGTGAAATGAACAGCTGAGGACATGAAGGTGGGAACATGCGCAGGGCTTCCGGAATGGAGTGCCCCGGACGTTTGGTTCCTGTGTCTTACTGCAGGCACCTCAGCGGGGCTACCCTTCTCTACTGCACTGACACCCTCACCTCCTAGCACAGCTGTCTGCAAACAGCTTCCGGATCAAATTCTAAAAGGCAGTTCTGATTCTGCCCCTGGGCTGCTGCCCTTTGCTCTGGTCCCACTCAGTGCCTTTGTATTTCTTCACAGTCCTTGGCACCCCCTGATGGACTTCAGGTTTATTTTCCTGTGTTTGACTCTTGGTTCCAGAAAGTGAGCCCCATGCAGGTGAGGATCAGACCCTAGTTTTGAAATTGCTCTAGCCATCTAAAATGAATGACTGGCATGTCGTAAATACGTGTTAAATACATCATCAAATAGATGGCTTTTAAATACATCAGTAGAAGAAATGCAGATGGCTCACCTCTTGTGCTTTTTAGATGGCACACTTCTAGAAGTCCTCAGAAGTCATCAAAAGTTTGATTTAAGAAATGCACTGAAGAGAAAGCCTTTTTCAAAATGCAGTCCTTTGTGTTTATCCTCACTCCAAAATAAAATTAAATAAAGTAGGATCCACCTACATTTTCTAAAAAAATAAAATAAAATAAAACTCGGTTCTGGAAAATAAAAAGAAATCACCAGTTTCTGAGGTGGAGCAATAATAATTAGCTTTTATGTCAGTGAGATTTATATATTCAAATTTGAGACAATTACTTCCTGGGACTTAAAATCAGGTTACTGGGTTAAAGAGCCACTAAGATGTGAGCAAAATCTTTAACAGAAGGGGTCCCTGGGGCTGAAGTGTGGCTTCATGGTAGAACATGTGCCTGGTGGGTTCAGTCCCCTGCACTGAAATCAACCAAGGAGAAGAGTCACTCACCACTTCTCTGCCTTCTGAATCTTCCCTTGCCATGATGGCTCTTCATTCACTTAGATGCCAACCATTGTGAAAAGATGTCTGTGGTCTCAAGTGATTTCATACACCCAGAGCTTATGTTGTAGGTGCTAACAATATGGTTTGAATTCACCCTATGTTAAACAGATAAAAAGACAGTAAATCAGTATACGTGGTGTGTCTTAGCACCAAGCTTTCATCTGCCTCTCATCAGAAAAATGGTGTCTTAAAAATGCCACCAGGTTTATTATTAGTTTGTTACTTTATTGAATTTAATAAAGCTCTAATAGTCTTAACTAGTTAAATAAAATCAATTGCCAGCAGAATAATCCCCTCCAACATACACGCACCCTAAACCCTGGAACCCATCAATGTACTTCCTTATGTGGCAAAACAAAAATAAAAAATCTTGCCAACATTATTAATGTGAAGACTGAGATGAGATTGCTCTGGATTATGTAATCACCCAGGCTTTATAAAGAAGGAGTGGGCAGAGAGTCAAAGGCACCAGGCATGGGAAGCAGACTCGGGTGATCTGCCCCTAGCTTTGAAGCCCTGCAGGACCACCCTCCCAGACTGAGGCGGCCTCTGAGAAACAGGAAACCCAGAGGCCACCTGTTCCCAAATCCTGCATGAGGAAACACAGCCCTCCAGATACTAGGGCGTCCAGCTCTGACCTCCAAATTGAGCCACAGTAAACCGAGTTTGAGGCCACCCAGATACAACAGCCATAGGAAACTAATGAGCTAGTAGATGATTGCCTCCGTTTGTTAAATCAGGTCACTTCCAGTGCACCTGCCCGCACTCACAGTCCCTATGCTTGTGTTCTACAGCCGCTGTTCAGACAGCCACAGGGCCCTTGCTACATTATCGCCATCCTACAGCTGGGGAAACTGAGGCACAGGGCCATGGGCATCATCCTCCCAGGTCTCTGCTTCACACAGACTGTTCCGGAAGACACAGAGCCGTCTCTGCATGAGTTAAGTTTACCACCAGCTAAGAAAAGTTAAAGCAAGCGACAAGGCTGAAATCACACTCAAGGAAAATGTGAATTTCTAATCAAAAGTATTCAATGAGGTAAGAAAACAACAGAATAAAGCTGATTTCTCCCCAGAAATTCACAAGTCTCCCTGGCTCCCAGGCAAGACGCCCTCGTCAAACGCCCGCAGATGTCTGGCTAAGCTCCCTGAGAAGGATTCTGCACAACTCTGTCTCTAACCCTTGCCCGGGCTTCAGCACACAGGGAACCTTAACCGCCCCACAAAGCAAAGAGCACCCACCCTCCGGAGCTCTCCCCAGCCCTTCGCCAGCCTCTCCACCATGCGGGCATGCTGCAAGCTACCCAGTCCCATGGCAAAGGAACCACGTGTCAGCAGGAATGACCCCAAATGGGAAAGAGACCTGTTTTCCTACTTAAACAGCATTTGGAAAACCCTTCAAGGGAAATGGCCACCTGTGTGAGCTGAATCCAGTGTCCTCACATGGTACCTGTCTGGTCCTAGCAGCGCACCACACCGCTCTCTCCAACAGACTTCCTGAATGTGTGGGTGCTCAGAGGTGCAGGCCAGCTCCCCACCCTGGGCATGGATAGCAGTTACAGAGGACTCATTCAGTCTGATGATTCACTGCTGGGCTGACCTCAGTCTCCAGAGTTAGTCTCTAAGCGTCACATCTTGGGGGAGTGAGGGGCGTGGGCCTCCTTTACTGCTGGGTGGTCTCCTCAGCCCTTCTGGGGGAGTCATGGACACAGCCCTGGGCTCTCCCCCAGCACTGTCTGCCACTACTGGCCTGGTGCCACCTCCTCTCCTCTCCGCCATGTGCCCTGTGAGGCCATCAGTGGAGGGTGGCCACAGGCACAAGCTGGCACCTGAGGCTGTTCCTCCCCAGAGCAAGAGCACGAGGAGTTTGCTCAGCAAGATGCTGGGAAGCAGAGGTGCTTGTTCCTCTGCTGCAAAGGCCCAGGTGCAGGGTGAAGAGGCTGCAGTAGAAGTGGGTCCTGCAGTCTGGTCAGCTTGAGCCCCAGTGAGAGCAGGACTGTGTCAACATTAAGGACCAAGGGGGGACATGCAAAGATTGCTGGTAGGAGTGGGCACTGAGTCAGTATAAAAACCTGAAAGACAGTGAGCATAAATTTCACTAGGAAATTTTAATACAGAGATAATCAGGTGAGTGGCAGCTTGTTCTATTATTTCTCTTGGCATTATTTCCAATAAGAAAGCCAGGAGACTGAGCATTGTTGGCTGCACCCACACTGAATCACTTAGGCTTCAGCACATCACGGTGCTCCAAGTGGCCATTGTGACACGAAGGAGGTCTCCACATCCCCATGGTTTGACAGTTTCATTGTGCTTTAAGAGAAAGGGGTGGAGTGTGTGCGTACTTCATATCCACAGCCTCATGGACACAGTCTGACACTCTCCATCTTCAGGCTGAGAGCACTCGGTAGCTTCATGGCACATGTCATAGCTGATTTCTTAGAAATACTCAGTGTGCATTATTTTCAAATGAGAACCATTACTTGCAATCAACCCTGCCTTGGGTCAGAGTGATCTACCTTTTCTCCCTTTGAGGAGATTCTGTAGCTTGCCTGGGAGAAGGGAAAGTCGCTGTCTGCAGAACCCCGTCAGCTGTTCAGAAGCCTAGGCCTTGGCCCGTCTTACCTGTGTTCAGAGAAGCCTCCTGCTTGCACCTCCCCAAAGGCACAGCCTGAGCCACATGGAGCCCGTGTCCCCTACAGCCCCAACCACCTGTCTGCTCCAAGGAGAAGCACCCCCTGGGAGGAATCTGGCCGAAGCCAGCGGTGTCGGTGTCCCTTCACCTGAAGTCACTTAAGAACTAGTGAAGTTGGACAGAAGATAACTACAGTTCTTAGCTTTTAGCTCAGCATACAGTTCTATGTGAATGGCCTGGAAAAATTTTTAAAAATATATTAACTTGAGATTTGTATGTCAGAGTATCATGCCTTCTAAATGAAATGGATTTCACTCATTCATTATCCCAATATTTACTGAAAACATATTTTATGTCAGGAAAAATTCTAGGTGTTTGGGATACAGAACAAAATGAACATCCTATTTTGGTTACATGATAAATAAAATTTAATAAAGTCAAACACCTGAAAGGGCTGATCAAAGAAACAAAAGAAAACAATCTCTGATAATCATAGCTGATGCTGCAGATGTTTACCTATTTATTGTCTTGATACCAACAGCTAGTTAAAACAAACTCTGGGTATTTTCTTAGCCTTTGAATCTCTATAATTTTGAATTAATCTCAAGGATGGGATGTTTGTAGAAGCAAAGTTTCAGGTATGTCCCTATCTCTCACCTGCACCAAGATCCCCACAGGGCATCCTGTTAGCCTCCCGATGGTGGTCAGCTCCTGGGTAGAAGAGCTTAGCTGGCATCCAAGAGGAAATAATATGGCTTTTATCTGCATGTTGCTCCTCAGGGAACTTTGTCCTCAGGTCCTTGTGCAGGTTAACAAGCTGGCAGACACAGCCGTCTGTCAATCATTATAAGGGTTGGTACCAAGACACCTGACCATGGGTTCTGAGGCCCATCCACCTCTTGCTTGAGTGAGGCAATAATTTATTCTGAACACCAGCTTCTGAATCTCTCAGGGGAGGTGACTTTATTTAAATACTTCATAGGAAGCCAGTTTGGTGACGCATACCTATAATTCCAGCCATTCAGCAAGTAGAAGCAGAAGTATCCAAAGTTGGAGCCCAGGCTGGGCAACTTACCAAGACTCTGTCTCAAAAAAAAAAATGAAAAAATAAAATTTAAAAAAGGGGGTTTCTGGGGATCTAGTTCAGTGGTAGAACACCCCTGGGTTCAATCCCCAATACCAATAAAATAAATTTTTAAAATAAACAAATACTTCACAGGCCTTTGTAAAGATTAGAATCAAAATCAGATATCATAATTGAGCTTTTTTTTTTTAGTGGGTAACTGTCTTTATCTCTCCTTCTTCATCTGCCTCAGCTCCTCATGCTGGGAGAGTGCAATCACTAACACTAAAGGTGATATTAAAGGTGTTATACTTTAAAGTGTTTATCCTCAGGTTACATATTATTTTAACAAAGGAGAATCTGGCAACCACAAACTACCTGGCTCAGGAGCTTGGTGACTCCCTCCTAAGGAAGGACCCTCAGTGAGGGGAATGGGCGGCCACCTATATATGAGGAAATGTGAAATTTTTATCAATCGTATCATAGGGAGCCTATTAGCCAGAGGAGGAGGGGCTTTCTTGTAGTCTCAGGTACTTGGAGGCTGAAGCAGGATACCTGAGCCCAGAAGTTCAAGGGCAAATACTTCAATCATTCCTCCATCTCCTGCACAGTGATTCCCTTGCGCCTGCACACACCCGGGTGTGTAGATCAGCCACAGGGCCCGTGGTCCCACTGTGCGCACATCAGTGGACCACGGTGGCCGCTCCCCTTGTGCAGGGCAGCTGACCTAGGCAGGAGGGCACCCTGGGTAGTTGAAGGAAGGCGGCTGGCCCTGCAGCCCTGGGAGACCTAGGGCGCACACTGGCTTTCCATAAGGAGCGGTCCCCTGCGGTTTAAACCAGGGCAGTCGCATGCCTTCCTCCAATACACCTGCAGGCAGTACCTCCCTATCCAAGGGCATGGCGTCTGTCTGGGCCTGGCTCCTGGGAGCGTGGGCAAGCGGTTTGCCTTCCTCCATCTCCGCCCTTATCAAACACATTCACATCTTTCCACAGTGTCAGAATTTAATGAATAACTATAAATTCAAAGGCTACCCCCTTTTGGCAGTAGCAGGTCACTGGATACTCATGGATCACCTGGTAGTCACAAGCTGGGCAATTGTGAGTTCTTTCATTCCAGTCTTAACTACTAATGTCTGGAGCACTCAAGTCACTCATCACACTTCATACAATGATAAACAGAGGTGACAGAAAGGATAAGAGAGGGTTAAGGTGGCCACAGGGGTCCAGGAGGTTGAGCTGAGAGCAAAGGCAGAGGGCAGATACGGATGCAAAGAGTCACCACAGGTGGTCAGGTAGGATTAGGAACTAGCCAAGTACTTGTTCAGGCACAGAGCTGCAAAGCCCAGAGCTTATTTTAGGCCAGAGTTTAGAGGGCAGAGGTTCCACAGGGCCCCTGGAGATGTCAGCTTGGAGTGGGTTGTACGTGGTCACACAGGCAGGAGAAACCATGCTGGGCTGAAGCAGAGATCCAGAGGTCTGTCTTGTGGCAAATGTCCTGGGCAAGGCTCCTGAGGAGCAACCAGGTGACTGGTCAGGGTGCTTCCTTGTCCAGTCTTGGGATGCTCCTCCTTTTACAAGCCTCAAGTGAGGGGCTGCTTCATTTGGTGGTCTGGTGTTTTTGATAAGCTCCTGGCCTGGGTTTCCTGGTGTAAGTCTGACACGCCCATGCATCCCTGTGCTTATGATGAATTCACAAGTGGTGCATGGGTGGTCATTCTTATTAGCATGGTTTCTTTATCAGTTTGTGCCTCATGGCTGTGCCAGGCAGGTGGTGACTGCTTACTTGTACAAATAAGATGTGGAGTCATTCTTAAACTAAAAATAGAATTGCTTATGGCAAACTGCTTTGCAAAATGGAGTAACCCAGGTTTAGGCCTGAAAAGTCCTTGCTGCAATCTTGGCTGGGCACAAGATCACGAGCCGCTCACAGCTTTGTAGATTCAAACAGCAATTCTTTATTCCCGAAATCACACCGGCCTCTACACACGTTCTGGGGAAATCCAAGTTCTGCCCTCCTCAATTCACGTCCCAAATACTTTCTGAATTCCAGGAACTCAATGGGAACTCAGGCAGCAGGATACGCCCTATTCCCAGCAGGAATAACCTTAAACCTTGAACTGCCTTAAACCCAGATTGTCTTAAACTGGGAATGCCCTAAACCCAAATTGTCTTAAACCGGGAACGCCCTAAACACAAGGAGCGGGATATTTCCTAAAACCTGCAGGATACACCCTAAACCTGGATCCACCCTGGTCCTTGAGCAGAGTCACCTTTCTCAAACACAAATGCAATGTCACAGCGAATTTCCAAGGCAAGTCCATTTAACATGGGGTACGCTGGCAAGGAAATTTCGATGCGTCACTCCTACTTGGCAATGGCCCTCAGCAGTCCTGTTCTGTACTTCAGCAGAAACCAGAAGAGGACACAGCCTGTTCTCCACAGTTGGGCACACACCAACACTTCAGGTGACTCACATAGGCTAAGGGGCAGCAAACAGGAAGATGCCCTGCATCTGCTCCAGCAGTGTCTGTCAGAATGCTGGACCTGAATGGCCCACGAGGGCTGGAGAACCAAATGCCTTGAAAATGCAAGACACCCCTAAGCAATATGAAAACCAGCATGGAGGTGCCTCACAAGACTAGGAAGGGTGTCACCACATGACCAAAATATGCCACTTCTCAGTATTTATCCCAGAGAGGATAATTAAAGTTCGCATGCTCTAGTGAGACATGCATACCCACGTTTTAGCAGCACAATTCACAATAATCAAAATATAGAACCTGCCTAGGTGTTTGTCAGTGGCTGTAAGGCTCAAGAAAATTTGCTCTATATACACAGAGGTTCTAGTCAGCCATTGAAAAAGCATGCAGTTGTGCAATTTGCAGAAAAATGGATGGAACTTGAGAGCATTATGTTAAGACAAATAAGCCAAACACAGAAGGTCAAGAGTGGTGTGTTTACTTTCATGTGCAGCAGCTAGAGAGGAAAGAGAAATAGAAAGTGGGGGTAAAGATCTCATGAAAATCAAAAGGCGTTCAGTAGAGGAAAGGGACGAGGCGGAAGGGTGCCAGGAGAGGAAAGTGCTGGGAAGGATACTGGCCTAATTACGTAGCTCCCACTGCCCCATTGTGGGAAGTATAGTGTAATACAAAAAGTATTAAACATATAAAAAGTTTGAACTTGCTCACTTTTCTGAAACTGAACTCTGGGTGTGAAATCAGCTTTCCCATTAAGGAACAGAAATTAACAGTTCCCACCAGACGCCTGTCTATGTGCTGTCCAGCTGCTGATCCTCCTAAAATGTGTGAAATTTTGTTAGCTCTCTTTGACACAGTTGTACTGTCTGTGACTGAAGTTCACCCAGCGTTCATGAGATTAATCCCTGTGATTATAGGCAGTATTAGAACATTTCTGCATATTATATAAACATGTCCCACGTGTTGCTATGGTAGCAGGTGCAAATATCCATGAGAGACACATCTCTGAGTCAAGCAAAGGTTTATTGACAGAGGATATCTTCTGGGCTGCCCTTTGCAAGGCACAACAGTCTGCTAGAACAAACTTCCTAAGTATATATTCATGTATAATGGAGTAATAAAAAATAACCTCTCTGGTTCTGTGATTGTTAATTGTTACTTGGCATCTTTATTGTGGTTTTGATGGTTAGGAACTCTTTGCGGGCAGGCCTAACAAGAAGGTCATGCCTTTGTGAACAGGTGCTGATTTTCAAAATGGAGTTACTTTTCCCTAAGGACCTAACACGTGCATTTATCCATTTCACTCTCCCTGGGTTCTGGGCAGCTTCCATATTTGGTGGGCTATTATTGTACATCCTTTGGTGAACATCATGCACAGGTGTCTATTAGGAATCCACTCAAGGATGGCCATGCTGGGTTCAGGGCACAGATATGTTCAGCTCTCTTCACGGCTACTGCTAGGTAGGAGCTAGCAGTGGGCAGTGAGATGCATGGTAAGGTCACAAAGTGTTCTTTAACTTACCTCAGTGTCCTTCTTTAAACTATCTTAAGATATCAAATGGTGGCAGTTAATCTATAGAAAGCAAACAAAAGCAAGAGAGCTATTCGTAAAACATGGCAAGAGAAAAGGATTAATGGGACTAATTATTGACAGGGTCCACTGAAGTTGATGTGAAGCTAGGAATTATGGCCATAAGTGTCTTCAATTTTCTGGGATTGAAGTTTCCATTAGTAGCGCAGGTACATTAAGATGACTTCTGACCAGCTATTGACCCCAGTGCCCACATTAACATGGGATTGACTTGTAGATGAAACCTCCCTAAAAAGAATGGCCACTATGACAGTTCCAGAGAGAACCAAGTAAGATCCATAACTCCATCACCCAACATGAAGGAAGAGTTGAACACCGGACTGGCAGAGAGTACAGAAGAGGGCCCCCAGCTCTCCTAGTGAACATCAACAGTAGTGAAATTGGGGACAGCGTTGTCTTCTCTATCATTCTCTGATTGGAGACAGCCCACTCTCTCCCTTGAGAGTGCTCTCGGCTCAAGCTTCACTTTTGTTTTACTGTCACCTATAATAAAGTTCTCCTGCATGACTTTTGATGTCTGACTTTAAATTTTCTTTGGTCGGAACATAAAACTGAGATTGGGAGTTTTAGCTCCCTGCTTTCCTGGGACACTACCACACACAAACTGGCTGGGGTACTAAGTTACTCCCCTTTCTTTCCCGTTTGGGTTGCTCTCTTTTCATAGTCTTTACTATAACAACATTTCCTGAGTGCAGGTGCTTTGTTTTGCTCACAGCCATAAAGAATGTGAATAAATGCCTGACTCAGGGAGCTACATCTGCACACATGGTTCTATCATTCAAGGTCCTTTAAAGGCAGCAAGGTGTGTGTCCCCCCAGACACACATACCCCAGAGAAGTCCCTTCCTTGCTTGACACATACTGTACTGCACCTGCCTGCAAATGAGAACTCATAATCATGAAGCTGGGGGGGAAAAGGCAGTCAATATAGATAATAAATAATTGTGTTCAATCAGGAAGGTTGGGGCTAGTTGGAAAGAAAATCAAATATTTCCCTTTCCCCCTCCTCTTTCCAAGACCCTTCCCCCTGCTCCTGCTCCAACCTGTTGCCGAGGTAACCTGTCCCAGGAATAGCTGTTCCTTGCAGGGAATCCTAAGAGTTGGCTCTACCTTAAAGCCTGAATCACTCCACCATTTGGCCCTTCTCTTGCCCATCTGGCTCTCACCATTTGGCTCACCTTGGCCACTGTTCATGGATGCAGGGTGGTGAGAGATAAGGAGGAAGGAAGGCATGAGGCAGAGAAAATTTAAGATGTATAAAGGGGCAGGACATTCCCACTTCTTTGGATACCAGCTATGTTCCCCTTCTCCCTCCAGGGAAAAGTCTGTTTCTGTCCTTGAAATAAACCTTGCTCTCTATACTCCCCTTGGCATTTCTCCAGTAACCAGAGGTATCAATAAGCGCTTCCTTCTCATGCAGTGCTTAGAGGATGATGAACTGACAAGCATGTGAGTCGTTACCTTTCACAGAGAGCCTGACCAGTGTGCTTCTAGCTATGTCCTTGGTTAAGTTCCTATGACGACACTTCCACCTGGACACTGCAAATTGAGCAAAGTCACCCCTTTTCCCCAAGAGTGAACTCCTTGTATAGGCACATGATGCACTTCTCATGGCCTGCCACATGTTTTTCGGGGGGTGCTGAAATGGAACCCAGGGTATGATAGGTGAGCACCCCACCACTGAGCCATTTCCCAGCCCCTGCCACAGGCCTTCTGTCCTCAATTGCAGCATCAGTGGGGCATGGAGAGGAACTTAGCTGACCTCTATCACCTGGGCAGGTTAACTGGTGATCACTTAATGCACTTGAAAGGTGATTTGCCATCTCCCCAGCCCAAGCTTGCATATTTCTCCAATGTTTTGAGAGCCCTCCCGCGGTATGCTCATGTGCCCTCTGGGAAGTGCCTTTTGCATTCATACATCAGCTGTAACTTACCAGATAAATCATTTTCATTCATGTTCTGCAAACAAAAATTAAATGCTGAATTTTTACTGGAAATAATGAGCACCTAGTGATTGTGGTGCAGACAATGACCACTGGAGGAAACTGTCCATTGGTTCTTCTTACCACCTATGAATGAGCCCGGAAGATTCTCAGAAGATGATGTTCCTCTTCTCTTTCAACAGTGAGCTAGACTTACACCCGATTGTCTAGATCTCAAAGAACCATCTTCCCTCCTGTACTCCCTTTATTTATTTAGTACCAGGGATTAAAGCCAAGGCCAGTTAACCACTGAGCTACTCCCTAGCCCTTTTTTTATTTATTTCATTTTGAGACAGGGTCTCACTAAGCTGTTTAGGGGCTCCCTAAGTTGCTGAGACTGGCCTGGAACTTTCCATCCTCCAGCCTCAGCCTTCGTAGTTGCTGGGATTACAGGCAGTGCACTCCTCGCTACTGCCCATGCCATTGACGATTCCGAGTGGTTTAATATCCTCCAGAAGGTAAAACCCAGGGGAAATTTTCCAACTTTTGTTTCTGGAAACCACTGGGTATTTATTTTGCATACATGTGAACCGAGTAGGGCAAAAAGGAGGTGTAAGAACAGAAAAAGAGCTGAGAGAGGAAAGTACAGGGGACACACTTTCAAGTTAGCTGCTTTCCTCCTGCACAGCTGAACCCTTCCCTCCAGTTCATTCCTGCAGGGGGAGCACGGCCACCAAGCCAGGGTTCCCATTGCCATCCCCAACACCAGAGCCGGCTGTCAGAAGGCCTCTCGGGACACTCTTTGAGAGCCCCGGAGTCTCCGCAGGGCCCTCTGCAGAGCGCCGGCCACGTCCTTGTTCCTCAGGCTGTAGATGAGCGGGTTCAGCATGGGCGTGAGGATGGTGTAGAAGACGGAGAAGACTTTGTCCTGCGCTGGCTGGTGGTAAGCCTGCGGCACCATGTAGGTGTACATGGCGGCACCATAGAACAAGGTCACCACGATCATGTGGGAAGAGCAGGTGGCGAAGGCCTTCCTCCTCCCCTCGGCCGAGCTCATGCGGTGGACAGCGGCCAGGATCCGCGCGTAGGAGGCGACCACCACCGAGGACGGCGTCAGCAGCATCAGCACGCAGCACGCGTACATCACCGTCTCATAGAGCGCCGTGTCCGCGCACGCCAGCCTCAGCACCGCGGGCGCCTCGCAGAAGAAGTGGTCGATGTCCCGGGAGCCGCAGAAGGGGAAGCTCATGGTGATGGGCGTGAGCAGGAAGCCGTCCAGCGAGCCCCCCAGCCAGGAGCCCGCGATGATCAGCCAGCAGACGCGGCGGCTCATGAGCACCGGGTAGCGCAGCGGGCTGCAGATGGCCACGTAGCGGTCGTAGGCCATGAGGCCCAGCAGGAAGAACTCGGCGCCCACCAGCGTCAGGTAGAGGAAGTGCTGCGCCGTGCAGCCCGCAAAGGAGATGGTCCTCTGGCCCCGCAGGTAGTCCACCAGCATCTTGGGCACGATGGTGGAGATGTACAGCATGTCGATGAGCGACAGGTGGCTGAGCAGGAAGTACATGGGTGTGTGCAGGCGCGCGTCGGCACGGATTAGAAAGACCATGACCCCATTGGCCGTTAGAGCCGTGAAGAAGACGACACAGACGACCGCGAAGAGGAGACCCCCAGTCTCCTCGTTGCCGAACAGCCCCCCGAGGGTGAAGTCCGCGAAGGACGCGTTGTCCCCTGCCATTGAGGCTGAGGTGGCTGGAGTAGCCCAACGTCTTCCAGGTAAAAGGGTGGCATTTCCCAGGGGATTAAACCAGAACATTCGGATTAGTGGTCAAGCATCAGACTTCTAAGAGATGGAAGAAACAGTCTAAAATGGCTTTCTTAATAATTCAGAACTGATAAGCAACAACTAATCTGTATCAGAATGTTAATCTATACTGATTTTTAGTAAATTTGATCACTATTAAGCCATAAATTCAGTAACTATATTGGACAAGATGTCAGCAGATACTACTGTATAACGATAATACTTGTGGAACAGTACATAAAGTTGTAACTCATGCTCTGTGGCAACTGAGTGTACCATGATTGTTGCTCCCTCTGTGTGTGTGTGTGTGTGTGTGTGTGTGTGTGTGTGTGTACACATGAGTGTGAGCACACATTAGTGCAAATCAACTGGGACCGTTGTTAAATGCCCCTCAGTCATGGTCAGCATAACCATCATCTTCAAATCGTCTTTATCTGACTATGAGTTGTCTGTCTGCCATTCAGCCACATGGGTGGTAATCTCCCACTCTGTCCAGGAGTCATGGTCTACATCTCATGGGTCACAGGAGTCATGTTCTACATCTCGAGGGTCACAGGAGTCACAGGCTATATCTTGAGAATACACTTAGTGTAAATTCACTCACGTTGTGGGCAAATTGTGTGGGATGAGTGAATGGGGGAATGTGAACCACTCTTGCAAATTCAGATGCAAAAGGATCATCTACTATAGGAGACTATTGCTCACTTTTCTTTGTTTATTTTTAAGACAGAAATGTTAATGTTAATTTCAGGATAATGAGGAATTGATATTAGGATTGAGAAGCATGAGAATTAGCAATTAGTGCTATCAAGAATGATTCAGAGTAAATACACAGGGAAATACATATTGAGCTATAAATCACATGCACTTTTGGAAATTTTAATATTTTAAGTATTTCTTGATTAGGAAAAACTGAGTGTGTCTCTTGTAATTTCAGGTTTTGATGAAGAAAAACAAAGAAATCCCTTATGAAAGTAAAGAATGGCCTTCCATGTGTTTTAAGGCTGAATGCATGACAGATAATTTTTCTGAACAGAGTTAATTTGACCAAACTAATTCATGACTCCTCTAAACACTCCAAACCTCCGAGTCATTGGCACTGAAGCACACCACTAAACAGTATTGACACCATTGTGAAATCACCCTGTGCAAAGTTGAGCTGAAGGATCCCCATACCTGTTGGCTCTTTGGTCTGCAGTCAACCCAGGAAGTGAGGAGCTGTAAAGCCCCTCTTCCACCAGTTAACCAAGTGTCAGCAGCAAACCATCAGTTAGTGGGGAAAGGGTGCCGTGAGTGGTCTCAGTTCCCTCTGTATTCTCACCCATCACACAGGACAATAGCTAGATAGCGACTGCAGCTATCAAGTAAAACATGACAGCCAAGTGGTCTATTACATTTTTAGCTATATGCAATTGAAACAGAGTCCCTTTAATTTTATTTTTTATTTTTTGGTACTGGGGATTGAACAGGGACACTTTACCACTAGGTTGCATACCCAGCCCATTTTAGTTCTTATTTTGAGACAAGGATTCACTAAGTTGCTAGGCTGGTCTTGAACTTGCCTTCCTCCTGCCTCAGCCTCCGGAGTTTTGGGGATTACAGGCATGCACCACTGTATCCAGCTAAAAGTAAAAGCAATTTCTGACAATTGTTTCTCTGTATCTGCTAACGTCCTCATGATGAGAGCCAAAAATTGAAAAACTAACTATGGCCCCTGAGGGCAGCCAGGAAACTGAGACTTCCATGATGTCTGGCCAGCCCAGCCAAACTAAATGTCTGTGCCAGGAACTCCTGGCTTTGGTTCTATTAAGTTATGCTTCTATGGGACCAAGGAGAAATGACATAGCTGCTTCTCCCCAGCTTTGTCAAAGTGCACAAAATTCATTTTTTCCTTTTGTAACATTTTCTTATGCAGATGGATAATTTAATCCTGCCAATAGGATCCAGGCAGGGTCCCTGGCTGGGCTCCAGATAACATAATCATTCACTTGATCTGTGAAAATTATTCATAATTGAGAGATACCATAAATTATTTTAATCAGAACTGCTGTTTCTTAAGAGTGCAAACAATGTTGACTACATTTATTTAATTTTTCTAATTTTATAATCTTTAGTGCCAGGTTTCATAAATTTGCTTGATACTAGGTACAGTTTTATAATTATTTACAATTGGTCTTATTTTCTTTTTGCATTTTCTAGCCGTCATTAATGGAGCCCATTATAATACATATGTGAAGGGAAATGCTGTCCACTCATGGGATGTCCTAGGCTGCAGTCTTGGTTCACTTAACTCCTATCATACACTAAAACCTCAATAACACAGAGAACCGAGTGTTGTAGTATAGTCAAATGCCATGCTCTGCTCTGTTTCTACTCACTCCTAAATATTCTTTAAGACTTTGTCTGCTGTGCCTCCTTTTTCTATGCCAGCTTGCTGTGTGTGCCTAGAGGTGAAATGTCAGGGCTAATTCTAAGGGCTGGTCCTTCCTCCAGCTTGGCAGTCTTCTGTTGCTTGCTCACAGAGGTCTAACTTGTCAGAGAGCATTCTTCCTCAATGTGAACTGGGACTCTAAATCAAACACCTGGTTAGATCATACACTCTGGGGGAGCATAGGATCTGCACTGGTTGAAAAGCTGGGTGTCAGTTGCTTTTGATGTGGCTTAGTACTTAAGAATGTATCAGGAAGCATCTGGAGTAAGCCCCTTTACACAGGATCCACTCCTGCAGTCAGGGAGCAGACGTGCAGTGAGACAGAGTCACATTAGATGAACCAAGTTCTTCTGTCGTGACACTGATGAATCCTGTGGCCTTGGACTTCCCTCAAGCACTATGAACCTGGTACCTGCTCCTATTAGGTTGGGATCACAAAATATTCAGGCTGATTTAGGATTAAATTAAGAAATTTTTACCTACAGGTGAAAATATTTCCTACAGCAGAAAGTAAAATGTCAGGTCATACATATGTGTGTGGATTATTTCAAAACTATTGCTAAATAAGTGAGAGCCCCCAGTCTCTTCATTGAAGCAATCAACATATGCTACTAAAATGCATGGATTTGAATTGCAAATACCTGCTGTTCTTCAGGTATATAAACCCAGACAATCCAGAGAGTGAAGAAACATCCACAGTCAGATCCTGTAACCTTTCCCACAGAATATTTCTTTACTTGAAGGAAATGGTGTTTCACAGAAATTCTCAGGAAACTCAATATATTGTTATTAAGCCTGAAGAAAATCTGAATGTCTTTCAGGGGCATAGATATGCTCAGCCTGCAAATAACAAGAAAAAGAGAAAAAACATACAGGACAACATTGGCAAGCATTTATCTGATAAACCTCTCAGGCTGACTTCAATTACCTCTCATCACACAGTGCCACACACCAGGGAAGGGGATGCATGTGTTCCACCCTGACACCCACAGATGGCCACTCCTGCTTCACAAGGGACACATGGCTGCTTGAGCTCCTGTGCCACAAATTTCTTCCTCCCATGTTGCTGCAATTGGAAGTTGTAAGGTCAGGCATGGGTAACCAAAAGGAGGCAGATTAAAAGGCTGCTGAATGAGGCTTTATTGAGATTCACTCCCAGGCAAGACCATCTAGTCCAATAGAGCAAGAGCGGGTCTGGGGAATCACGTGGGGCTCAGCCCAAGTGGAATTTTTATTGTGCTTAGGACAGGAAGGGAGGGCTTGGAACAGGAAAATGAGGGCTTGAGACAGGAAAGAGAGGTTAATTTTGGAGTCCCTTGTCCTACAGGAGTTGGTCTGGGAAGCTTGCAGATTTCTTCCCTATGAATGTTGAACATTCATAATGTGAGTACCACTGCAGTCACCCTGTGTTCTTTGGCAGGTTCTGCACCCCCAATTCTCACGTGCATTTATCTATGGCTTCTTTGCCAAAGTCCTCAAGTCCTGGTACTTAGAATGGTTTCTACAATGTTCAGTTTAAGATGCAATCACAACAGTTAACTGTAGGTGTAGTTTTCCAGTACTGAAAAATTTCCTTGATTCTAGGTATGGTTTCATAATTACTTTCAACCGGCCTTATTTTCTTTTTGCATTTTCTAGCTGTCATTAATGGAGCCCATTATAATACATAGGTGAAGGAAATGCTGTCCGCTCATGGACAGCACGAGAACATTATTTTCTGTTTTGATATAGACACATCACATCGTTGACTCATTATATGCACATGAAAACAGTTATCTTCACAGAAAAGTTGTGTAATTGTTAAAATTACAGAGTTGTGTAATTTTGAGACAAAATATAAATACATGTTGCTAAAGTTACAGGGGACTCCGTAAAACAAAACTTACCAACAAAACACAGGAACCTCGTGCACCTACACTAGGGTCAGAGAATGAAGAGACTTTTTAAAAAGAAGAGGGAGTTTTTTGGTTAGAGGAGAAAACAGTACATTCAGAGGTCATAGTTTGTCCTCCACTTTATACTGAGAGGAATTCACAGTTGTGAGAGTCCTTCAAGGTCTGGTTCATCCAATGTTGTCAGAGTGCAGTACAAAACACGAGAAGTCTCCAGCCTCCTAAGAATGTTGATACACTTGCTTCCCATCCTCACAAGGAAATGAATGCACATAAAGGGATGGAGGGTGGTAAAAGGAAAAAAAATTTAAAAGCATGAAAAAAGTCTCACTTATGAATGCTGAATTCACCTGGATTTTCCGCATTTGGGGACCCTGGCATGACAGGGAGTGCTCAGAGTGAGAGGGGACAGGAGTTTACATAGTTTTCTGAGAAGGCACGGAGAGCTCCTGGGCCAAACAATTCTCTCCCTGCTGACCTCAGGAGCCCGAGACACACTTGTCACAGTTAATGAGCCTGGCACATCTGGGAGTGCACAAGTGGCCCCAGAGTCACACGGGCTTTGAGAACAGCACTTCTGCTGGGCTCCAAAGTATCCGACTCTGTTTCCTGAGCACTTCATCAGAATGTTCCCTGGCAGCTCTTCCTCACAGAGAAATGTGAACAAAGGTGCTACTTAAACATGCAAATAAAGACTTAAGACTGAAAATATCCCAAATTGGTTGAAAAAATATTAGCCTACATATCCAGAAAATGGAATAAACTCCAAGTAGGATAAATGCAAACAAATATCTACATCCAGACACATTGGAGTCAAGGTGTTGGAAGTCAAAGGTAAGAAAATCTTGGAACCTGTCAGGGAAAACAATTCATCACACACAAGTGAAACCCAGTGAGATTGACATCTGACTTCCCATAACCCACGGAAAACACGATCAAAGTGTTGACAGCAAAACCCCTTGACTCCACAAAAATACTTCCATATTTCTAACATGAAGAGCAAATAAAGATATTTTCCAGGAAAGCAAAAACTGATAACATTGATTGTTGTGACCTCTCTTTTATTAAATACCAAAGGAAGCTCTCTGGACTGAGAGTAGGTGGCCTCAGACAGTGATCTGAACTCATACCAAAGAAAACAAAGTAGGCAATTTCATAAGTAATCAGGAGATAGTCTATCTGCATATTGCATTTTCTGTGTTCTCCAAGATGTCATGAAAGCAATTGCAATAGAAATGTTCAAATTTACACTTGCTCATTGTGTCTCCTAGTTTCTTTAAAATACATTATAGGGTATTATAGGGTAATACCCCAAACAATGCTTTGTTGTGCTTATAGTATATAAAGATGCAATATGCACAACATGCTGGCCCGGGAAAGGGCCAGACTACATGGATCCAGGGTAGGCCAGGTTTCTCTCCTCCAATGGAACCAAGTGGGACCACAGTTGGAGCTGGTGGTTTATCTTTCTTTCCGAAGTTGGTTTTCTTTTTAATCTGTTAATTTGGTGGAATACATTGGTTGAATTCCAGATGTTGAACCAGCTTTGCATTCTTAGAATAAACCCCACTTGGTCATGATGTATAATTATTTATACATATAGTGGACTCAGTTTACTTGCATTTTGCTGAGATTTTGAGTCTGTGTTCAGGGGGTTATTGATCCATAGTTTTCTTTTCTCTTTTTATATTGCTTTTATCTGGTTTTGGTCTCCTGGTAATCTTGGTCTCATAAAATGAGTTAGGATGTATTACCTCTCTTAATGTCTGGAAGAAATTGTGTGGAATTTCTTTTAATTCCTCTTTAAATGTGTGTGTGTGTGTGTGTGTGTGTGTACCTAATTCATAACTATTGTGTATGTAACGACCTCTGTCTATTAAAAACCACAAATTCACACTGATGCCTCTAATTTCAACCCAACCACAAAATTTATTCTGGCCTTCCCCCTTTTCCAAATCTGTAACTCCCCTCACCAACAGTGAGAGACCTGCCTCTCAATGCACTAGCTTCTCTTACTTTCCCAGTAAGTAACCCATCTCCTGACACCCCTGGCTACCTCCAAGGGCACCTCCATGACCTCTGCTCTCTTAGCCAGATCTTTAGCCATCTGCTCAACCCCATCTCTACCCCTTAAATTACATTTTAAATAAAAATACACTTAAAATATAGTGGCCAGCAGCATCTCTAAAATTACTAATTTTAATAGTTTATTTGAATATTCTTTGAATTTTCTTCATGTGCAATCATGTCTATGATAGTTTTATTTCTTCATTTCTTTTTTTAATTTTTCTTGTCAGGACACTGTAAAAGGCCAATGGAAGGCATAGGTTTGTTCTCTAGCTCAGAGGAAAAGTGTTCCTAGTTCATTGATTAGATATACTGCTTGTTGTAAATTTTCTATAAATATCTCATATATGACTTAAGAAGTACTGTTTTTTTTCTAGATGGTTAAGAACTTTAAAAATCATGAATGGAGGTTAATCTTATGGATTTTACTGTGTCCACATTTCTAGAGGTGAGCTGGTGGACTATCTTATTATGTTAATGTGTATGGTACCTTAATTAATTTTAAAATATATAATAACCTTGCATCCCTGAATAAACCCAACTTGCTGATGGTATATTCTTCTTTTTACATGTTGCTGCACTAGCTTGATAGTTTTAAGGACTTTAATATCTCTGTTCATCAAAAAGAGTGGCTTATTGTTTTTCTTTCTTGTGGTGCCTGACAGGTTTTGGAAACACAACTAGGCTGGCCTTGCAGAACAGTACCGGGAAGTGCTCCCTCTTTTTCAGTTCACTACAATACTTTTTGTTGTTGTTTGTAAGATTAGTGTTATTTTCTTTTAAATGTTAAAATAATTCTCCGGAGATCTGCCTGGGTCTAGCATTTTCTTTGTGGAAGGTTTTCAATTATAGATTCAATTATTATAGGAATTTGTCAGTTTTAGGATAAATTACAATTTACTTGCATACAGTCATTCAAAATATGCTCCTGTGATACTCTTAAGATCTGTAGGATCTGTGGTATTGTCTGCTTTTATTCCTCATGTTGGTTATTGGTACCTTCTCTCCTATTGGTTAGTTGTACCTTCTCTCCTATTGGTTATTTGTGTTTTCTCTTCTATTAGTTATATGTGCCTTCTCTCTTACTGGCTATTGGTACCTTCTCTCCTATTTGTTATTTGTGCTTTTTTGATATTTGTTACTTGTATCTTCTCTTTATTTTGGACAATTCTAAGGCATTGTCTATTTTGTGTTTTCAAAGAGTTGAGTGTAGGTTTGGATCATATCTTTTGTATATTTGGGAACACCCACAACACCCTCCCTACCATCTCCATCCTCATCTCCTTCCACAACTTCTTCACCTGTGGAATACAAATCAGGTCGCATTATTCCCTGCCCTGACAGTCATCAGAGATGGTGATCCACAAGGAGGGTGGAGAGTGAGGTATTTGAAAGGCCTTCAGGTTTTCCTGTGTCTGGGCCCCTGTGAGCCTCTCCAGTCTCAGCTCACCCCCTGCTCCCTCCTGACGCCTGTGTCCAGCCCAGAGCCTGCTCAGTTTCTCTAGCCTCCCTTGCCCTCCCCTGTCTCTGGGTCTTTGTATACTACAGTGATTGTTCTACTCACTGCTCCAGGATCAAGCCACTGCAAACTCCCAACCTCTTAAGCCAAAGCCTTCATTATGTTCTGTTCTGAGAGCCTCGTGTTTTCATTTTGTAGACTGCATGGCAATTAGTAACTAATTTGTCTGTGCATTTGTTTTATTGTTTCTTTCCCCAAGGAGGTAAAGAACACCATGAAGAAAGGATCACTTATCCTGTGTCCAGGCACAGTGGCCCCTTGTCCCTGTATACCTCCTCTCATACACCATCCCTGCATGCACTCTCAGGCTGTGATGTCCTCCAGGCTTGTAATGGTAGAATTGTGAGTCACATTCTGACTGCAGTGGACAGGTGGCCTCCATAGGGACACAGCAAGAGAGGGGCAGTCTAACCAGAGGCCACAGCCAAGGTTAGCTTTCCCAGAAGAGTCCAGGTGGGGACTGCATGTGGGTGGTGGGGTGTGCCAGGGACTGAGAGTGGCTGATAGTTCAGATGCTGTCCCTGTTGTGTAGGTGGCACCAGCCAGGATGCTGACACTGGTCCCCAAGCTGCTTCAATCACAGATCCCCAATCACAGAGCCCTGTTCCATGTGTAAAAGCAGCACTTCAGAATGGGAGGGTGGGGGGTTGAGTCCTGACATCACCATCTTGTTCTGCAAGTCACTTGGGGGGCCTTGTGGCCTTTGTACCACTTCTCACTGAATTTTAATGCTTTCATTAGTGCATTAAAGTTGTGCATAGTGGGGTTCATTTCCACCACACATAAATGCATGTAACATAATGTGCTCCATTTCAGTCCCCAGCAGTTCCTCTTTCCCTTCTGTCTTCCCTCTCCAACCTCTTCCCCTCTCTCTGGGTCTTCCTTTTGTATACTTTTGTTTGTTTTTAACTGTTGCATTATGGGTATGCATAAATCGCAGCTCATTGTGGTATATTTGAACATATACACAGCATTATCAGTTCCCAGCTCCTTCCAATCTCCATTTCCACCATCCCAGCTGGGAATTTCATTCTGAGAGTCTCTGTTTCAATATTTGTCAAGACTCCATGATCACAGAGCAGACTTGTCACAGATTCTAGATTCAGTGAAATATTTTGGGGAGCATGAGAACACAGGGATAGGACCACACACCTAGTAGTCAGTGGGAGAAATGTTGCATTTCTGAGCTTCTGGAGTTCTGTAAGACAGGCTTTGTTCCCAGGTGTTAGTTCTTGATATTTCACCCCTGGCTTTCTAGGAAACTGGGCCTTTAACTCCAGGAGTCTTTACCTCTGAGTCCCCTGACAGAAAGTTCTTTGAAAGAAGCTTATGACCTACAAGTAGATTCACAGGGCAGTTTGTCAGTAAACCACACTGCAGTGAATCCCAGATGGGCAAAGGCTGATTGGACATACCTCTGTGGTGTTCCTTAAGTACTTCAGAGAGATGTGAAAATCTCACTGAAGTAAGAGAAAGATCCCTGATCCCTCAAGTCCCCCACTGTGCATGCATATTCTGCTACCACAGCATTTGGGGTACTTCTGTGCCTACAGTTACTGGCTGCTCTTTCCTAGGTTCTGGTAACTTGAGGGTAATGTCCAGCACTGCATGTGGCCACTGGGGAAATGGTCAGGGGATTGTGCAGTGACACTGAAAACACAGCTCTGTTGATGTTCCAAGAATCACAAATATCACAGGAGTGTTTTTCCAGCAGTTCCAATGACTGTGTGCAGGAGCAAAGCAGTACAGGTCCAATCCAGAGCCTCAGGAAGCTTCACCAGAAGAAGTGGGGGTATTTGGGGGAGTGATGAGAAAGAGGAGGAGCAAAGGGTCTAGAGAGCCCCATGAAGCTAAAAGAAACCTGGGTGATGGGGGAGAGGTTGTTGTAGGGACAGATGAGGCAAGACACGGAAGACAGCAGGAAACAGTTTTATTTGGCTGCAGCCAGGTTCAGAGGGCACAGCTTTTGCTGTAATCAATCAATCCCCTGAACCCCGAGTTCAGGGAGTTTCAGAGTTTTATACCCAGCATGTAAGGGGAGGGGCTCAGAAGCTCACAGTCTGCAGAAGTTCACATAAATCAGCTTTTTCTTTCACTGTTATGGGCAAGTTAATTCTTCAAGGACAACACCTGAGAAGGAGAGAGCTTCTTCTCCCCTTTCTTTCCTCCCCCTGCCAGTTGTTACCATGGAGCCTAGTTGGTAACTTATCTTAAAAATGTAGACATCTCTGTGAAGCCCAGCTTAAGGCCAGAGGCCATGTTTGCACATTTCTACAAACTACTATACTGGATATGTTTGTGAAAAACTAGTAAGGGGGTGTCCAGCACCTGGAGTGCTGATTTCTTCCTGGCCAGTGGCCAAGTAAACAGGGCAGCGCAAAAATAGGAAGGTTATCTATATTGAACTCTTTTGCAGAGACTCTTTTTCTGACAATCCTAAAATCAGCCATGGTGAAGATTTCTGGAGAAGCCCAGTTAAGACTTTTCTGTGGAGAAAGGGGGTGCCACTTCAATTGGCGACTCCACCAGGACCAAACCTGGAACCTTTGAATTAGAAATCCAATGTGCTATCCATTGCGCAAGGTGAGTTGGACATAAACTAAGTTTATGTGACAAGATGAGGTATTGAGGTGCAATCTTCATACCCCTTCTGTCTAGCATGTGTCTAGTACATAGTGAACATTTAATAAGACACAAAGTAATTTTCTAGCCCCTGCAAGAGTGAGAAACTGGCAGGTTGACTGGTTTGATTAAAAACATTAACAACATGTTTCCAACTGAAAGCTTCTAAAGAATTAGAACTCATGTAAACAAATTTACATAAACAAGTTTACCACCTGAAATTCCATGTTATATAGCAGCAAAGACTCTCACTCACAATTCCAGAGGCAAACGGATCAATCCAGACAACAGGTGGCATTGAGGGGCCTGCAGGTGTTGGTGGCTGCACCAGTGACGGATGGATGTAGTGGGTACATCAGGTGCTCAGGTGACACCCTGAAGAATGCAGGCCAGTAGGCAAGCATGAGACTGGATACATACTACAGTGCTAGTTAGTACCAGGGCATTAATCAGACTGTGTGCACAGAAGTCAGGCAGTGACAGGCAGTTTTCAAGTTATATACACTTTCCTAAGTTGCCTTTAATTTTAGGAGTTATTTTAATGGCAAGAGAAAGTTTTAATCTACAAGTATCCTGGAATTTAATTTAACCATTTCTCTAATGACATTCCAATGACTTCCAATTTTTGCTCATTGGGAATTATGCTAGACTACATCCCTTTGCATCTGAGTCACTGGGCACCTCTCTGATTACTTTCTTAGGACAGTTCCAGAACTGGAGTACTGGGTCCAGTGGTACAGTGCCTGTGGGAGTTTTGAGGAGTGCTGCCGAGCTTCCCTTCTTGGAGACTGTTCTGGAGACTCCACCCTTGGTGGCAGATGAGGGTTGGGTGAATGATTTATATTGAAATACAACATCCTACGTGGATTGTGTCAAGTTCCAGGTGTCTGCTGTCGGAGGCGTTGTCCCTGGGACAGCTGAATGAGTTGAGAATTTAAGAGGTGCATATACTTTTGGTCTGTTCTCAAGCCAAGACAAAGGCTGAGATAGGAATTTCCTCAAATTCTGGCCTTCCCCACTTAGATAAGGGTCCATGTGTCCACTCCATCCCTCTTGCTCTCAAAAAGAGGTGCTGTGCTGGGTGTGGGGCAGCTGACTACTTCCATTCTTTTCCATCTGTTGTCTCTTTTTTCCTCCAATATCTTCAAAGTCCCTGTCTCTAATAGTGCACTCCCATTAGCTTTTAAACACACTTGATTCTTGCTTGCCTTAAAAACTAAAGCAATTCCTAAAAAACTAAAGTAATGCCTAAGTTGTTGTGTGATGAAGGAGAATCAGATAAAAAGGTCTATTGGTTTTGCTCAGAATCCATGACCACAAGCCACTGATGGCCACTTAATACTGTCTGGTAATGTTTGTCAGTTTGCTTTCGGAATCTCCAAGATAGCTATTCTATGCCATTTAATTCTTTCTCAAGATGCTTTTTGATGCTTAGAAGCATCAAAAGAAGAATGACTTTTTTCTTACAAGGGAGCCCTGATAAGATTAAAAACAGACTTCTTGGAAAAGTCAAAGAAAGCCAGAGGGAGTGGGATGTGTTATAATTTCTGGGGATGGGGAATGAAATCCTAGAATCCTACATCTAGCAAAGGTAATTTTGAAAAACGAAGGTGAAATAAAAAATTTCCATCAAACACTGAAAGAAACTGTTGCTATCTGTGCTCATCAGCCTTGTGTCACTATCAAATACCCAAGATAATTAACTTGCAAAGAAAAAAGGTTTAAAGTCAGGTGTGATGGGACATATCTATAATCCCAGCAACTCAGGAGGCTGAGGCAGGAAGAGTACAAGTTTAAACCAGCATCAGTAACTTAGCAAGACCCTGTCTCAAAATTAAATAAATAGATAAATAAATAAAAATGGGTTGGAGATATGACTTAGGGGTTAAGCACCCTGGGTTCCATCCCCAGTACACCCCCCAAGAAACACTTATTTTGGCTTACAGTCTTGGAAGTTCCAGACAATGACTGGTTGTCCCCATTGCTCTAAGCCTGTAGTGAGGCAGCACAACATGGGAGAAGCACGTGATGGAGCTAAGCTGCTCACCCGTGGCTGGGAAGTGAGAGGTGGGGGAGAGAAGGTCCCACAATCCCCTTGGAGGCCATGTGTCCAATGACCTAAAGACCTCCCACTAGGGTACACCTCATGGAGGCTTCACAGCTTCCGAGAGTGCCACAGAAGGGCCCAAGCCTTCACACGTTGACTTGGGGACAGTTCAAGTCCAGCCTCTGACACTAACAGACCTTCTTTACAGGAAATACTGAGGGACATCCTTCAGGCTGAAAGGAAGTGACCCCAGACAGTAACCTGAATCCACACCCAAACACAGGAGCACCAGGAAAACTAACTAAGCCATGTAAAAGGCACTGCTAATGCCCTAAATGTTTTCATTTGTGTTATTTTACTTAGAATAAACCATCTTTCTTGTTTTAACTGATTCAAAATTAATGGCAGAAAACAACATGTGTGTGGCGTGTTGTTAGGCATGTAGCTTATGGAAATGTAACACAGTTCCCAGAAGCACACACAGATGGGTGGGTAAGAACTAGAAATGGTTAAGAGGGTTAGAATAAAACAGCTCTAAGTATGCACTTGCTCCACACTCTTCCCTTGGCTTCTGGAAAAGACAAAAGTTTATAAGGTATATAATTATAACAGCATATTTTTGTAGGTTTGTACAATTCTTATGTATAATTTTTTTAATAGTAACACCATTAAAAGAGGAAAAGTAATGGAGTCATACAGGAATGACATTTCTGTCCTTCTAGCATGAAGTATAAATATAAATAGCATTATGACAAGGTAAAATGCATATGGCCAACCCTGCAAGATAAATAAACATACATAGTGAAAGATAGCTGTGGAAATTAAAATAGTACATCAAAATTTACTTAATGTGGAAGAAAGTAGTTGAGGGGGAATAAAGGAACAACAACAACATAAATGACAAAGGAGAACAGGTAAAAAGGCAGAAAGAAACCCCCCTGTACCATGATCACATCACATGTGAATGGAATATAAAGAGAATCCAGGACTCAGCACGGATGTCCTGGGCTCCATCCCCAATACAAACAAAACCAACACGAAGAAGAAAAACCACCACAGACCCATTGAATGCAGTGTGTGGGAGAGACAATTTAGAATCAAAAACACATTTGGACAGTAGAAGGATGGAAGAATATGTGTTGTGCCCCCAGGAACCATAGACAGTTGGATCAGCGGTAGCAACGGGAGACAGAATGGAGTTCAAAAAAAAGTAAAACTAGAGAAGCATTTCTGGATGAGTAAAGGGCTGATGGACCAGGAAGATACTTTGCTATAAACACGTACACCCAGCAACAGCTCCAGAACATGTGAAGTAAAACCCTCAGGAATGAAGGGGAAAGGGCAGTTCAACAGTAAGAGTTGGAATCTTCAATACCCACATTCATCATGGATGGAACAGCTAGGAAGTCAACATGAACAGGTGACTCAGCAGCACCACTGACCAGCTGGATGTGATGGGCATGGGCAGAGCACCTGCCCAGCCCCAGGGCTCAGGGAACAGCCTCTCCAGTAGCTGCAAGGCAGATTAAAAAAAAATTAATAAGTATTTTTCTTCTGGAATGAAGCTTCAGAAGACTGGAGGTGTTCGGGTGGACACATATGTCCCAGGCAAGAGTCAGCACAACCACAGATGTGTGCTCCAGGTGGTCTTCATGGAGCCAGCCTGCTAAGGCTCAGGAGGATGAAGCTTCAGCTGGGACCCAGGCAGAGGTCGCCCAGCTCAGCCCAGCCCCAGTCGCCCACTCATAGACAAATAAAATGGTTGTTTTTCAAAATAAATTTTGGGTCATTCATTACATATAAAATGCTAACCAGTGTCTCTAATTCCCCAGTTTTCAATGTTTTTACCATATTAAAGATTAGGGGAGAAATAATTGAATGTTGCATCAAACAAAATCAATAGAACTGCACAGGCACATGTAGAAGCTTTCATAAACACAGGAAGTGAGAACCAGGTGACCCTCACAAGGTCACGGGCACCAAGAGAGGTTGTGTGAGCCCCCCAAAAGTGGCCTGCAGAGCAGAAGTCTGCATTGACTGTTCCCACAGCATGAGCCGGCCACCTACACAGGGGCATTACAGTGTGTTTCATTTACAGTCAAATAGACTAGTTAGTAGCAATTGGGGAATTCAGTTTAATTTCTCCCAATTGTTTTTGGCAGGGAATTTGGGATTGAAGCTTCACTAGTGGTGCTTAACCACTGAGCTACATCCCCAGCCCTTTTCTATATTTTATTTAGATACAGAGTCTCACTAAGTTGCTTAGGGCTTCACTAAGGCTGGCTTTGAGCTCATGATCCTCAGCCTCCTGAGCTAATGGGATTACAGGCTGTGCCACTGGGATTACAGGCATGTACCACCACACCCAGTGATTTCCAAAATTTTATTTTTTTATATTTTATTATTATTATTATTATTTTGTAGATGGACACAATACCTTTATTTATTTATTTTTATGTGGTGCTGAGGATCAAACCCAGGGCCTCAATGTGCTAGGCAAGCACTCTACCCCTGGGCCACAACCCCAGCCCCTCCCAAATTTTACATAATAGAAAATAATTTCCTTCTAATTGGCTTTAGAATTTATGGTTTTCCAAGGAAAGATTACAGATATTAAGTGGGAAAAGTTGGTGTTATTAACTCCCTGGTCATACCAGCCACAGAAAACACTGGGGTGAAAGGAACAGGCATATTCAGTCAGTCTGATGAAGCAACTTTTCTCCCAAATTGACTGTACTTCCTAAAATTGAGCTGAAAACATGGAGAAGTTTTCACTTAAGTGCAACAAAACAGATAGCACTGATCCAGACATCGGGATGCCTGACATCCACAAATCATGTGACCTGGACATTCTCACTCATCTCTTCAAGTCCAGTGCTTTCCTTCTGTCATATGGGCCCCAAAGACCTGACACAGCTCCTAGGCCACCAGGAAAGGCCATCTGGACAGGTCTCCAGACACCAAATGGGGTGATATGCTATGCTCTAGAAAGCCCTGATTCTGGATACAGAGGGAGCTGTCCCTCACCCTGGTCACACCTCCAGACAAACAGCACCCCCCAGACTGATGCCTGTCTTCACTGGCCCAACTCTCATCCTCCTGAGCACTGGTCTACACCTTCTGACCTCATGGATTCCGTGCTGGCTCCTGGATGAGATGCTGCCACTCCAATTTCCCTCACTCCGGGCATTGACAGCACTACTTGCTTGGGCCTTTCAAGCCCAGGACATTCGTCTGTCTGTAGCCTTTCTGCTGGTCACTGGGTAGATGGTCATCTGTCTATAGCCTTTCTGCTGGTCACTGGCATGTTCTTTCCAGTGCAATTCATTTTCAAGAGGTTCCTCTTTCATATTCCTAAGGACTACTTTGATCCAAAGAAAACAGGACCCTCATCCTGTCCCAGAGTGTCCCTGGTAGAACTTCTTGTCCCAGGAACAAGGTCTTGTATCAAGTTCTGCAAACTCAATCCAGGAGTGCTAGGTAGGTAGAACATGCTGGGTGGAAGCGGAAAGGTCACTAGTTCTAGAGATGTCAAGAAGTCAACCTAGTATACCTGCCTTGAGGCCAGGCTCAGTGGGCATGGACTTCACTTTTCAGTCTCTCCTAATATGAAAGCCCTTCTTCAGCCTGGGAGGGAACATGTCTAACAGCTAGGGAAGCCAGTGCTGCCTGGGACATGAGGATGCTTCAGTGACATCAGGGACACACACCTCAGCACACACCTCCCAGGACCACGCTACCGCATACACCACAGCACACACCTCAGTGCACACCTCCCAAACCACATCACAGCACACCTACAACAAACACCTCCCAGGACCACACCACTGCACACACCACAGCACATACCTCCCAAACCACATCACTGCACACACCTCAGCAAACACCTCCCAGGACCACACCACTGCACACACCTCAGCACACACCTCCCAAACCACATCACAGCACATACCTCAGCACACACCTCCCAAACCACACCACAGCACCCAGCACACACCTCCCAGGACCACATCACAGTACACACTACAACACGCCCCTCCCCAAACCACACAGCACACTTGCCAGCCTGTGTCCCCTTGGAGACAAGCCAGGGGACCTTAGCTCCTTCCTCTTTTTCTGTTGTCACAAGCTGCCAACTGGAGTGGCCTGGACCCAGACTAGAGGAAACAGGTCTCTGCCTCCCTTCTCACTGGGGACACGTAGGACGGGGTGTAAACAGCTCTTAGTCTTTCTTCTCACTGGGGACAGGTAGGATGGGGTGGGAAGGGCTGTCAATGGGAGCTTGTCTGGGAGACCAGACAGATGCACTCCCAGGGCAGGACAGACACAGTTCTTAATGGGAAGTCCCAGCAGCTGGTGCTCAGCTCAGATGTGACTTGCAGAACTTAGAGGCATGGCCAGTGCTCTGGGGAGATTAGATCAGCCCACCCCAGAGGCCAGGCAATGAGAGTCTCCACCAGTCTGCAGTCTCTCTGCAGACCCACTCAGCATGGGTGACCAAACCTGCTGAGGTGTCACACTCCTCTCCCCACAAACATGGCCTCCCTCTTCCTGAGTGCAGTAGCACTTTATAGACCCTCTTCAGCTGGTTGTGTGGGCCACCAGACTATTCAGGTCATTTGCTTATTTTTCCATTGAAAAAATTATGTTGTTAATTTTTATGAGCTCTTTGTGTATTCTGGATATTAATCCTCTATCAGATAAATATCTGACATTTTGTCCAATAAAGTTTTAGCTTCATTTTAATGATTGCTTCTTTTTTTGTGGTGCTGGGAATTGAACCGAGGGCCTTACGAATGCGAGGCAAGCACTCTACCAACTGAGCTATATCCCCAGCCTCCCAGCCCCTAACAACTATTTCTTTTTCTGTACAGAGCTTTTTAATTTGAACAGAATACCCTGTTTCAATTCCTCATTGTTCTTTCTGAGCAGCTGGGGCTGAGGGCAGGTCATCAGTGCCCACACCAATATCTAGAAGTGACCTCTGGGGTTCCATCTGCTTTCCCACCAATGTCAGGATTTCAGGCTGCTTCATGACTGTTCTGAAAGAGACTCCCTTGGTCAGAAACACCACCATAGTTAAGAGTGATGTCTGAATACCAGAATTCAAAGTGGGACAGCCTGTGACATCCACTGGAAGGCACCAAGCACCTGGCAGGTTCTGTGGACTGATGCTCATTCGCTGGCTGTCAATCTTCAAGTGCCCTGTTTTATTATCATACCTGAGCCTAGGGGAGGCAGCAGGTGGATTACCCTCCTCAGCACAGCAGTGACCACCTCTGGCCTCCATGTGCTCATGCTACCGAAGTTACTGAGGGCACTGCAAACAAGTCTACCTTGATCCACAGGCACAATTCACTGAAAGTTTAAGTGCTTTGTTAAGTACTGTTCTCAGCACACAGAGTCAAAATAATTCTATCTCCCTATGGCAAAGATTATCAAGCTTTCCCTAGAAGCCTAGCAGACAGTAAGTAATGTAGGCTGTGATACATGGCATCTGCTGCATGCACTCAGCTCAGCCCTGGGAGATGAAGATGGCTGGTGTGAGTGAGCAGTCAGCAGGCCCTGAGCTGCCCGCAGTCCTGGGAGGCTGCAGAGGGGGGAGAGTGGGGAGCACAGGCCACAATGAGCCTCACTAAAGAGCTTTGGCAGGCCAGGCACAGACTTGATACCCCCCAGAAAGCCTGGCGCAGCAGCTATGTGGGCCGAGCACATCTGCTCTCTACCTGAAACCCCAGGAGCCCCTCCAGGGCTGCTGCTGTCCCTGCAGGAATGTGGCCTCCCAGGATGGGCTCTGTGGCAGGAGAAACACCCCAAGGGTGGGGAGGAGTGCCAGCAGATCCTTCTGCTCCTTGGATGGACTAGTCTCCAGCAACAGAGGGATGTCCCCCAGCTGAATGTGGGGCCCTGGATGTGTCACCTAGATCTCATGATCCTCTGCTTGGAGGTCCTGAGGGGGTGGACTTCTCTAAAGGACCCTTCTAAATCCCAGGCTGCTGGTCGCAGTACCCCAATTCACCAGCTGCTCCTGGGGGTCCCCATTATGCTATCCTGCCCTCTGGACTTCCTTGGCCAGGTCAGGAACCTTGGGGCCAAGACCCCCTTGGAGACTTGGTGCTACTTGCTGGAATGCATGTGCCTCCCCGCACTGTTCCTCTTTCCGGTCCTCTCACCTCAAGCTGTCTAAGCTAAAAGGAGAGCCCCTTCCTCTCAGGGGCTCAACATTTTTTCCTCCAGGAGAAAGGGGAGGAGGATATGAGCTTGGGGCAGGTGGAGGCACCTCAGGACTGTCAGCTGGAGGGGCCTAGAGAGGGTCATTGGGAAAGCCACTGGATACTTGGAAGTGAGGCATGGAACTGAAGTGAGTGGCAGGTTGACCAGTGGGGGTGGAAGCAACAGTGCTTTGTGGACTGGGGATTCCCTCTCGCTATCCTGCCATCATATCTCCAGTGCAGAAAACCTAACAGTTCAACTGCTGAGGATACAAACTCACTTACTTTGAACAAACACCGTCTCTCTTCTGTCCTTGGTGCTGGCCCCTCAGGCCTGGTAGGTGGCCTTCCTGTGGCTGACTGAGCCATCACCTCCTGGCTGTCACATTAGCCTTTGTCATCCCTAGAAAGGTGTTCAGCTGAGGGAATAGGCTGCGAGGAAGAAGGGAGAAGGCCCAGAGACTGAGAGCATGGAGTGTGTCCTTTCCTTTTCATTTCCTCCCCAGATGAACTTGGTATCCCTGGTCACCAACCACAGAACTTGGCATGCTCAGACTGAGTGTTTCTAAAATAAGTAGGCTACAGCTGCCACAGCCAGGCCTACAGAGATTCTGAGGACTGGGCTTGGACAGAGCATGGGGTGGGGCTGCCAGTGTACCAGCACAGGGGAAAGGGACGTGGTCAGGCCTGGAGCTGCTGGAGGACACCTGCACCAGGCCCAGGAGCATGCCTCTGGCTCCTGTGCTTTGTTCAGCGGCCCTGAGTCAAGACTGAGGAGGCCTCTCTTGGTGCCTCAAGCAAACCATGGGCCAGGGGAGAGCTATGTGCATCACCATGCCTGAAGACGGGGGACTTGCATATCTACAAGGACAACAGTACTGCTACCCAAAGAAGTGGTCTGAGAGTTTCAGTGCCCTCAGAATCATCTGGAGGGCTCTGTGAACAGATCAGTGATCTCCCCGCCCCCAGTGTCTGAGACGCTCAGTATGCGGGGAAATTATTGCAGGAAAATTATTTTTAACAAGAGAGTTAAAATAAAATACTGGGAATAGCAATTTGGAACTACTAATAAACCCATGGACACAACTCTCTTAGTTTGAAAAAATGTACTGAGTCTAGAAACAAAGATCTACAGTAAAATAGAAATGCAAATCTAGTTCACCCAGATCCTTTCCCTGGGACATGATAACTAAAAGCCTTACAGTTCGGCAGCATAGAAATGGAGCCATAGAAATGGTCCCCTGCCTTATCTTACTCTCAGAAGTATCTCTGAAGTTGATATTGAACAAATTCTATCTACTACTCTCCATGTGAGAAATAAAAACCCAGATTCTCCAAGCTCTCACAGCAAGATTGGGCAAGGGTCTGAGACGGGGACTAGAGACAATCTCCCCAGTTGCTAGTAAGCCAGGGCTGGAGGTGGCATCTTGAGAGAGGTCCTGCAGCTCCATGGTGGCACCTCCTCTGGACCATGGGGCTTATGAGAGGCACAAGTACCCCTGGCTTATTTTCCAAGATTTGGAGAAAGATATGCTGTTTTTTACATTTAAATGCACATTGATGGACCTTCAAGTTAATATGGCAATCATTTCAAAGACAATGTAGGACTCTGAAGGCAATTTCAGGAGGTAGTAGTCCTCTTGCTGAGATCTTCAGCAGGAATACATCAAAATCCAGAACATGACTACCATTCATTTTGTCTAATATGGCTTTAAAATTCTTGAAACAAGTGCAGAAACATGCGGATATGATGGACACAGGCTGTGGCTTGAGTCTGTTTCCCCTCTAAAGTTTTTTAGAGACATAAAACCCAGTGTTACAGTGTGAAGAAGTGTGGCATTCTGGTGACCAGGTTATGAGGACTCTGGGTGGGATGAGTAACTTATTGTCATCTAGGACATTTTTGCCCTCTGTCCCCTGTTAAAGGAAGACACACCCAGCAGGCCCTTAGAGCAGAGAAGTACACTTCACCATACACTCAATCTACCGGCTTCTTGACTTTTGACTTCCTGGCATCATCTATGAGAGATCAGTTCTTGTTATTTGTGAATTTCTCAGTCTTGGAAAGTTTTTATACTACCACAGGAGGGATAAGACAACACTGAAGGCAAAAATCAGAAAATAGAAGCTATCTTGAAGGTTTCCACTATGCTTTAATTATCAGGCAAGGATGTGAAAGGAGCTATTGTATACACATTCATGGGTGCAAAGAAAAACAGTCTCACAATGAATTTTATATGTGGACTATCTTCAGAGAAGTGATAATTATAAAATAAATGAAAGAGATAATAAAATGATAAAGTTTGATTTTGAGCTTATCAGAAAGTTAAAAATAGAAGAAAAATCTCTAAGACAGAGTAAAAGAAATTTTCCAGAAGGAAGAAAATTGGTGAAGAACTTGAAGAATGCACTTCAGATACCTGTGGACTACTTGATTTCCAGAAGCAGAAGGGAGAGAAAAAATAATGTGGAGAAAAGAAAAGAAAAGCAAATAAATGAGAGCATGCAAAAATCGTAGAAAGCTTACAGTTTTGCTCCCAGCAGTGCCAACATTCCCAAAGAAAACAATCAGAAGCAGACAGGCACATCATAGTCAGACTAGAAAATCTAGTGATGGTGTCATATAAGTTGTGTAAAGAAAAAAATAACATGAATGGTGAGGCATCTTCAAAACAAGGCACACAGTTAAAAATGTGGTTACACTTTCCAGGGGCAGAGAGAAAGCTAATGTCAATACAGGAATCTCTCTTCTACTGTGATCATTCAAACATGAAGCAAAATTCATGATGAGATAGCAATTAGCAATGGAAAAGGTATAAATGAAAAATAAAATTACAAGTACTAAATTATAGTGTTGATTTGGAAAATCAATATTGATATGCAAAATAGAATAGTAATAGTTTTGAAAAACAGTTTACTAGTATTTTATGGAATTCAAAACACTGAAGAATCAATCACACACCTAGGTATTCACCAAAGCAAAATAAGACCCACGCAGAAAGACTAGTACTACATATCATACGTGGAAACTACGGAAGTTCAGCTGGAATGTGGAAGGTGATAAGTAGAGGCTGGGCAGTTTGTGGGAGGAGAACAAGTAGAGCACGGCATGTTCAGTGAGTGCAAGCTGAGTGCACTTGTGGAGACAGCACCCAGAACCACACGAATGTGAGCAATTGACACATTACCAAAATACAATAAGATTATTACAAGTAAATACATGATAAAAAGATACTGAAATCTATACACATATAAAATATGGAACTTTATTTGTTTACCTGTATTTATATCTTTCAGCCTGAGGTGTTTCCTCATGTTAAGTAAAAGAGAAAACCTTAATTGGTAGCAGGTGGTGAGGGGCACCTGAGAGCCAGGCCTAGCCCTGGAAGACCTGGCTGTCTCCAAAGAACCAACCCAAGTGCTAGGCCCCACTAAGAAACCACCATGGTGCTCACAGCTGAAGAGCACTCCAAAGCAAACAGCTGAAAGAGCAAACCCTCTGTGGATGTGAAGAAGAGTCCTTAGGACCCCTAGAGAAAAAACAGTAGAAGACAGAGTGGGCAAAATACACTCAGCAGCATCGCAGAGCAGAAGCAACATTTCCCTGCTGAAGGGTAACTGAAACAGAGGGACTCCTCTCAGGAGTTGGGGCTTGGTGCTCAGAGGCTGTGCCACAGGACATTGTGGAGGCCAAGGTTTCATGGGAAAAAGAGTACTGCTCCCAGGGAGACAGCAGGTCACCTGAGCCCTTAATAATGAATAAGACTCTAAACGTTTTAATAAACAGAATTGACCTGTGGAAGAAAAAGGAACACAAAGTAGATGACTCCTCACCTGCAGATAAGGGAATGTTGCTGTGAACCAGATACCAAATGAAGCTGGAGGAGAAGAGCCAGGACCAGACATTACTATATCAGCAGAAAAGACAAAAATAAAGAGTCAGGAAAAGAAGCCCAAGAAAAGCTCCGAGGAGGTTGGAGCTGAAGAACCAAGTGATGGAGACGAAAAACCTGAGTCCAGGGCAAAGTCAGGAACAGAGAACATGCTTGAGATCTGGAAGATAGAATCCCAGCCTCCCACAGCAGAGGAGTAAGTGAGGGAGAGAAGCGTGGCAGTCCCCACAAGGAACCAGGAAGAGAAAGAAGCAACTGCAAATTCAGACTTCAGGTGTCTGAGGTCCAGGAAGTCGGGTCTGCAGCCTAGAATGGAGAGTGAATCTAAGGGTCACTTGAGGTGCCAAGAGATGTTCGGGAAACCTGAAGAAGGATAAGGACACAGTGGGCACCAAGAGAATAAGAAGCAGAAGTCACCGGGAAAGGGAAGACACTTTAGCAAAGAAATTTAAGAGGGAATAAAGTATAATAAAGTTAGTTTAGTGATAAATTTTTAGTATGATTTTTGATACCTGTATAAAAGTGAATTCTGTAAATAATGATATTGGTATGTTTAAGGGAAGAAAGAATTTTCAGGCTCTGATTTATCTTTAGAACAAGGGGCATTTATGGCCAGTTCCTGAGTGGTAACAATTTATGTCTAGGGTAGGTGGGCAAAACATGTTTCCTCCATATTGCAGAATAAAGCCCTGCTTCCTAGAAAAAAATAAATAAATCTGTGAATATGCTGAAAATCAAATGGAATGCATATAATAGAAAATTAAGACAATTGTATTACAAACATGATATAACTCCAAGGATAATGTTGGGAATGGAATGTCTTTAGGTAAGTAATATTGGACCAGCATGTTGAGTATGCTCAGACTCAAGAACAGTGTGCAAAAACTATACCTAGTTGCTAAAAAATTTCTATATGTTGGCAAACAGATTATAGATAATTATGTCTATTTTTTCACAATAGTAGAAAAAAGTTACAGGAAAACAGAGAACACAGGAATAAATCTTATTGTCTGGATTTTATTGTGAACATCTGTGTGTTTTCATGTATCTGTCCAGAATTAAAGACAAACAGAAAAAGAAAAAAAAAAGAAAGGGAAGAGTTATGCCCGGGTTTGCATTCACACATGCATTTCCTGCATACCCAGGTTCATCTGCAACAACAGTCAAATTAGCTAAGCCATGAAATCAGTGTGTGTGCCATGAGTGAACAAAGGAGAAATGGTGTGAATACACACTAGAGTGTTATCCTACCAAAAAATTATGTATTCCTGTCCTTTGTAAAAAAAAAAAAAGAATAGAACTTGAGGATACTATGGTAAGTGAAATAAGCCAGTCACAGAAAGACAAATAGTGCATAAATGTTTTGTCTCAAATCTGGAAGTTAAGGAAAGTCAACGTGGATGTAGACTTGGGGTGAAAAAAGGTTGGTAGGGGCTGGGGAAGGAGAGTGGATAAATGGATAAAGTTTGCCAAATGTGGTTTCTAACAGTGAGAAGTCAGTGTCCATAAATTCTCCAGCTCTCAGACTATGGTTTCTAAATATAGTTTGTGTCATCCTAAAAAAGAATAAAACTTCCTGTCTGTGAAATGCCCCTTCAGTTGCCCAGTACTTAGCTGAGTCAAGGGGACAATGAAGGCCTACATGGGCTGGAATGCCTAGACATGCACTGTCTTACAGGAAAGAGCTTTCCCTCACACATGTGGGGAATTCAGGCTGCTTTCTGGCACGCACTGCAGGATAGATGCTCCGTGGGATGCTGGTCATACAAAGAGCAAAGCAGACTAAGCAGACTAATGATGTCACTGCTTCTGCAGCCTCGCTTATGGAACTCCTCTCTGCAGAGACCAGTGAAGAAGTGCACAGTGTGGAGGCTAAAGGCTCATCCAGTCTGTTGCCAGGGACAGAGTGCAATAAGGGGGAGCGGTGCTGTTTTCTGGTGAACCGCCACAGGCAGTGTGAGAAAGGAAGGTGCCACCTGTCATCCATAACCGCTGCACCTTCTGCAACATGGCCTCCCATCCTTGCCATAGCACAAGGGAACTGCAGATGCCACATGTTCACACCCAGGATGGCCTTCTGCCTCCATGTGGGGGTACAGCAGTGATTATGGAAGTTAGGGACAACTGTGGGTACAGTGACACCATAACCCCCATATTGGGGAGGGTTACTGTCGCTCATTAGTTAGCAGTGAGCTTTACAGGAAGGGAGCAAGCTAAGATCATTGCAGCCACAGGCGGCCCCTTCCTGCAGCAGCACACTGGGCTAGAGAAGGCTGAGCTGTGGGGAGCTGCGCACAGCACTCTGCTTTCCTCCCTCCCGCCACCATGGCTGACTCCTGGCTCAGGACTGTGTCAGGCCGGACAGACTCCTGCACGTGCTGCCTGGGTGGGGTAAAGTGTCAAGGCTCCCCCTGCCGCTTCCTCACCCTGCTTGGAATCCACAGCTGTGGCTGAGAGAACAGCTGTCTTAGTCTTCTCACCTAGAGAAAGCAGTTTAAATGCTGGTGACACATCCCCAAGAGAGAGGGCAGCTCACCAACACCTCCAATTGCAAGGACCTGGGCTTTCTGCAAACCACATTGATTGGTTAAAGATAAGGCAGAGCCAGGTGCTGCTGTAGGTGAAGTCCAAGCTTTCCCTCCCCTCCAGGACTACTCCCACACGGGTGCAGACCTCCCTATGCCAAGATCCTGACATATCCCAGTTCCACACTCTGAAAGCAGAGGCTGGTGGGCCTGGGAGCCTGGGCACCTTGAGGCTTATTCCCAAATGCACACACCTAGAAAGCAATTGTGAGCCATGGACACATTCATCAGCCCAAGAAGGATCTTATGAATTGTGTGATTCTAGCCACCCAGTGGGTTTGGGTGGAGACCATGGCAGTGATATGGTAATAAATGAGCTATTCCCTTAGGATCAGGGTCACAGCTATGGTTCAGGGTCTTAGAAAAGCTGAGTGCTATATAGCTGGTGGTACAAGTTGAGACCACCACTAAGACTATTGCCATCAGAGTGAGCACACATCTGCTATCTTTATATGGTTGCCAGATTCTTTCAAAAAGCCTCATTCTGAATCACCACCAACAGGCACAGCTGTCCAATGGTGAGTGTATTTTACAGCAGGGATACCACACCAATATTCAGCCCTGTAAGTGCAAAGGTACATAGTACACTACACAGGTATACCAGTGCAAAAAAAGGAGATATTAGATGATATGCTGGAACACACCCCTCTACCCAAGGTAAGAGGAAAGAGAGACCAGAACTTACCTGGTCTGTGGATGGGTCAGCCAGAGGAATGGCTCTGAATTGGATGGTGCTGGCGGTCTTCTACTGCCACCATGTGGTTTGTTTGAGAACTGCATGGAGTAGCCCCTCTGTGTTTACACAAGCCAGACTGGAAAGTCAGCCTGGGCAGCTTGGCCAGGCCCTTGGCAACTTGGGATGATGATGATGATGATGATGATGATGATGATGATGATGATGATGATATATCATATAGCAGTTGGGTTCTTTTTAACAAAATCACACATGCAAGAAGTTTGGTTTCAGTCCCCATTTCCTCCCTGCCCACCTCTCCTCCCTCTTCTGCTCTATTGATTACCTTTGGCTCTTTTACTTTCTTGTTTTTTACTGGTACTTTCTGCATATGCATAAAGATGAAATTCCACATGGTGCATTTACATATGCATGTAACATGGCTTTGTGAAATGCATTCTGTATCCTCCCCTTTCCAATCTCCCTAAAATTAAAAAAAAAAAATTGAAGCTATTCCAATACCTGAAGACTAAATAATATGTTACTGAATGACACATGGATAACAGAAGACATCAGAGAGGAGTTAAAAAAATTCTTAGAGGTAAATGAGGATTCCGATACAACATATCTGGGACACTAGGAAGAGAGTACTAAGAGGAAATTTCATAGCATTAAGCTCATTCAGAAAAGGAATAAAAAGTCAACAAATAAATGACCTGACTTACATCTCAAAGCCCTAGAAAAAGAAGAACAAACAAATAATAAAAGTAGTAGAAGACAGGAAACAATTAAAATCAAGGTGGAAATCAATAAAAATTAAAACAAAAGTAACAATTCAAAACATAGACAAAACTTATTTTATGAAAATATAAAATTTCCAAACCATTAGCCACCCAGTTGAAGAGGAGAAAGAAAACTCATATTACTAAAATTTGTGATGAAAAAGGAAATATCATGACAGAGACTACTAAAATAAGAGGACAATTAGAAACTATTCTGATGGATGCCTTGCTAAGTGAAATAAGGCAGGCACAGAAAATCATACTGTGTGTTGTCACTCATATGGGAGAGCTACAAGTAGATTTCACAGAAAGTACAAGAGTAGTCACCACAGGCAAGAAGAGAGAGAAGGGAGAACAGGGTGGTAGTATTAGGTACTAGTACACACTCAGGAATGGCCAGCAGTGCTGCCCTCCAGCACAATAGGTGACAGGGGTGCCCAGCATGTCCCTGTGTATTTCATAATAAAGCTGGGGGAGCAGTTCACAGACAACCAGAAATGATAAAGGTTAACAGATGGAAGAGCTAAAGCCCTGATCTGATTATGATACACTGGAACAGCTGTGCAACTAGCTCACTGCTCCTCATCTACACGTGCAAATTAAATGTAAATCAACACAGAAACAAAAAATGTTGACCTTTTTAGGACACCCCAAGAAACTGTAGAAAACACCTGCACATCATGCATCTGGAGAAGTGTAAATACATGGAAAGAATGAAAAAAAAAAGCAGCCTACAAAGCTCAAGCCATCAGCATGACACAAACACACAAATACCTGGAAATAATGAAAGTCCCTAATGGGCCACAGGTCTACAATATATGAGGTTAACATTAGATTTGAGGCTGAAGGACAAAAGGCTCTCTCCATGACAACAGAAATAAGTCACGGATGCCTGCTCTCACCACTTCCAGACAAGACAGCAAAATGAGAGCTAGGGATGTGGTTAAGTGGCTGAAGGATCAATTCCTGCTATCAAAAAAATAAATAAATAAATAAGAGTAATCAGATGAGCACACTGGTGCATGGCTCATATTCCAGAATTTAGGAGACAGAGGTGGGAGGATCACATGTTGCATCCTACCCTGGGCAACATAGGGAGAACCTGCCTCAAAATGAAAAATAAAAAGACCTGGAGATGTAGCTCAGTGGGGGAGTGCCCCTGGTTCAATCTGTACTACAGAAAAAAGAAGAAAGGAATGTCCACCAGCACCCTGTGTCCCAGGGAACTGAGGAAGCCCATGCAGGCCAGAAAAAATCCTTTCAGAGAGGACCAAGACTCACATGCCCAGCACTGGCTGTCCTTGAGGCTCAGGTCTGCAGAGAACTGAGGCTGAAGGGGTATAAATAGCACGACCATGTGTTAAAGCAGCAGCCCCAGCTCCACTATCCACAGGCCCTGGAGGAGCTGAGCTCTTGCTGTTTCTTCTGTTTTCTTTCCAGCTATTTCCTCACAGAACTCCATCAAAATTCAGGCTCAACACAAGCTAAGAGAGACCCTCTGAGTACACAGAGCAACTAAACTACTGTCTCCAAAATTACTTTGGAAAGTCACTCACACAAACATGGTGAAATCTGGTGGCACGGGGAGACACCAGAAATCATGTAACAGTGAGTGACAGATGGAGCACACGGAAGAGCACTTACGATGACATTCTGGCTCAATAGCACACCCACCACAGGTATGTCATGGATACATCTAGGGCACTTCAACTGAGAATAGTAGAGCACACAGCCTTTTAAACATCACAGGAAAGTTGTCAAGAGCAGCCACATTTAGCTACAACAGGCATTACTGTAGAAAGCTAGCAAATTCCAACAGGTGCACCAGGAACATGGAATTACCATGGGTGTCAGTAACAGTAACAGAGCTGGGTAACCTCTTGATAACTGCCAATCAAATCCCAAAGTTCTAAACAGCATAACAGTTCAAGTGTATCTCAAGATCAGTCTGAATATTTAAAAGGAAAAGAACTGAAACTGCATCATAAGAAACTTTGTGGAACAGAGCACAGGCAGGGCTTAGGGGGCATTAGAGGTGCTGAAGGCTTACATTAGAAAAGAAGAACAAAAATTAACCATTCAACCTTCCACTTCACGATCTAAAGAACAAAGAGCAAGGAGAACATACATCCAATGCTAAGCATATAAGACATCAATGAAATTAAAATCTTGAAATTAATAGAGAATCAAAATCAAAAGCAGGTTTATCATAGATATCCTTATAATGATAGACCACAGCTAAGTTAAGAAAAAAGACAAAAACTTATGTAGTAGAAATAAAGGAAATCATTATCAATTCTACAGGGAGTAAAAGAACCAATAAGAAATATTATTAATAACTGTATGGCCACAATATGAGAAATTAGATATACTGGACCAACTCCTGGAGAGAAACAATCTACCACAACTCATACACAATGAAGAACACACAACATGGACAGGCTAATGAAGTGATAATAACTATAGCCAGAAGAAAGGCATGGCTCAGTGGTGTCATGGTGGATTCTGTACCAAAATAAAGAGAAAATGAAAACTATCCAAATCCCTTCTAAAAGGAAGCAGGTAATACTTCCAATTCACTCCTTGAGGTGTGGCCTATATGATATGCCATGATGTGAATGGTTTCTGGCAGCCAGGCCAAGGAAACTGCCTGGACCACAGATGGCTGAATTTGTCTCCCTGGGTACAAAGAAAATAAGAAATGATGATAAAAGGATAAATAAATTGCATGCACTTTGATTAAACGGTGGAGAGGTAGGTCGATTGTTTTTCTAGCTTCATTTCTTAAATTCTGTGAAATCCAAGACCAGGAAGGGTTTGTTGAGGAAATTCAGAAAACTACTTCTATAAGTGGAAAGACTAGAAAAATATCTAAGAGTAACCAAATGTTCAGGAGTCTTCAGCAGCATATAGATAACATCATCAGGTAGTATTATAGACAGAAGGTCCACGCAAACCCCAAAATTCACAAGGTACAAGGTGAACTCCCATTGGGATGGTATTAGGAGGGGGCATCTGAGAGGGACATGGAAGTAGATGAGATCATGTATGATGCTTATGAATTATTAGTAATTTCATTAAAAAGCTGTTCTGTTTAGAAAACAGAGATGTTATTTAATAACAATTTTCATAATACTGAATCAATTTGTTTAAAAAAGATTACATTTTAATATTTCAGGCTATTGCCATGTTTGTCTAAGAAAATTTATAGTTAATCTTGCAGTTTCAGAAAATAGAAATAAAAATAGATTTATCCACCATCAGTTCTTCATTGTTCAAAGAAATTAATATTCTTATGAATCCTTATAGTTCAAATTCACCTATCATTCCTTTTTTGGATACGCAATCACTTTCTTCAGCAACAAAAACAGATTTTTAAAAAATCTCTCCTCTAGAAGCATACTTGATACTAGGACCTGTAATTCCATTAAATTATAAAAAGGGAGAGATCGCAGAAATGTTTTCACACAGGCTCAGAGGAAGCAGAAAGGTAAACAAAGTTTGTATCAAATATAAAAAAAAAACTAGGTATTATCTTTAAATCTTTTTATCTATTCAGAAAATTTAACTTGCTCAGCTCTGAATACATACATTTCACATTTGACAAAAACCTGGGTCTCTAATAAGTGAGCAGATCATTTCAAAGTGAGAAAAACAGAAAGGGCTGGTGCTGAGGGAGCACAGATTTTTCTGCTCAAAGGGCAGGGAAGGTCTCTGCCAGCTGGACATCCTTCCACCTGGTCCTGCTCAATGAAATATTCCTTGGTGTATCACCCTCCAAGGAGATCTAGACCATGACTACAGTCTATGAGGCTTTTCAGGATTGAAGAACACATTAATGAAGTGGGTGGTTCTTATGCTCTGGGAGAGATTTTTTTTTTTCTCTTGCACAACTGTGAGAGAATGCCAGGGGAAGGTATCATATTTAACCTGACTCCTCAGTACCAGCATCTACAGGCTGACTGTTCACCTGTCCCCAAGAAATGGGGAAAGGGCTTAGGAAGATAATGTTCCAACAAGGGAGCTGTCTAGATAAGGCCTACTCAAAAAGGTTCCTCAGGCCCAGGCCCAGGCCCTCCAGATTCTCTCTTGAGATTTTACACTCCACAAATCAGGCTGTCCTCTAAAAGAAACTACCCCAGGGCCTGAAATTGTCTGCACCTGAAGTAAACTGGGCAGCTATGGACACAATTTGGTAGCCCCAGGAAAGGACAGGAAAATGGCAGAGGACACAGGACCCTGTGAAAAGTCAAATGGAATTTCAAACCAAAGTTAATACATTACCTGTGCCTGGGAAAGATAAAAAAAGGGAGGCACAAAGTATTTTAACACTGGCATTCCAGGTGGCTGTTCTCTGCTTTCACCACATGGCAAATTTCCAAGCAGAAAACAAATCTTTCATACTGGGCTCACCTGAATGTAATGTAAGGAGCAAAGAGTTGATAATACTGTGCACTGGATAGGGAGGTAGAGTATGGAAATGTGAGGAGAAAGCAAAAATTTTAAGGATCCACTCACTGCCCAGGCGTGAGCTAGTTTGGAGAAAGCAAGGTGACTACTGGGCAAAAGATGGTACACAGACTCCTCAGACCAGTATCTTCTACCCAGGAGCCCCACACCTGAGGCAGGATCCCTTGAGACCCTCTGCCTTTACTTCACACTGAGAGCCCAAGGCTGGGGTCCACCTGTGCAGAGAGGGTTCTGCCAAAGCAGCTGCAGACCACTGGGAAACCCAACCTGGACCAGCCCACACCATGACCTGAAGGAATCAAGGGCTGAGCTGTAGCAGCATCTGACTCAGGTCTGGGTTGGCTAACTCTGAAGGTGAAAGTGGGAAGCCAGAGTCCAGCCATAGCTGGTTCCCACCAGTTCTAAACAGCCCACCTCCTTCCTAAGCAGTGCTAGCCCCAGTACTCACCATTTCCTGCCTTCTGGGGAGTCCTGACATCCTTCCTGTGGACCTCATGACCTCAAAATACTTGCAGGTCACAGGGAGACAGATCTGAGCCAGAGCAACTTGACCCTCACACAGCAAAGAACACACAGTCCTGGAGATGGATTCTGAGTTGCACAAGGTGAGAGATAAAGGTCTCTGAGACTGTGGAAGGTGACCCCCTCCCACCAGCTGCCTGCTGACTGGCCAGGGTACCACAAGACCCTCTCTCACCCCAACACAAATATGCACACTCTGGGGCCCTGACTGACAGGAGATGCATCACGCTCCTGGATACATAGGCCAGGAAGACAAGGTATTGGCAAAAGCCCTTTTCAGGCAGGACTTCCTCCCTGCAAGGGGACCAGGGGGACATTTCCACTCATGCAGAGCTGAGCCTGGCTTTCCACAGCAGGTCCTGATGGCTAGGAAGCTCTTCTGGGCACAGAGTTCCAGGCATATGTGAGGAATTACAGCCTTGGTTCCAAGGCAGCCTACCATGACCTCAGAGAAGGTGTGTGCCTGGTCAGGCCTGACTGGGAAGGAGGGAGCCAGGCATAAATCACTTGGGAAGAGGCCGGGGCTTCATGGGCAAGGCCTCCTCACACTTTTACTCTGTCAACTCATTTTAAGAAAAAAATAAATAAAAAGGCAATCAGGAAATACAAATATTAAGTGCATAAAAGCTAATTACATGACAATAATTAAAAGAATTCAGTGAAAGAAAAAACAAATAATTGCACCAACTCACGTAAAGAGCTTGCCTCACTCAGTTCAGAATGAATACCCACTTGCAGAGAGGTAAACACATTCTCATGTTGGAAGTCACACTCTGCTGAAATGTGACCCCAGGAGGGTTCATTCCTGTGTCCAGGAGGGGACACCAAAGGATTTATCTCTCAGAATCCACCATGTCCCCTGTCCTATAGGTTTTCTTAATGAGAAGATAAAGGGAATCAAATAGAAGAAAGTGATACACTCAAATCTAATAAAAATGAGGCTCCTTCATGAAACTGCAACAGGGTGCAAGATGGCTGCTCTACCTCTGGGTAAATGTCTGCAGTCTTTAAAAGAAAATTGAATTTACATAAAAGAAATATTAAAAGAAAAAAATGACCTCACAAATAAATTAAACATGAAAAAATTACTGAAAAATTTTCCAAGAACATTGAAATACACAGAAAAATGCCCAAATTGTACTCAGTAAAAAGAAACATATAGCAATGTGGAAATAAACCAGGTTAGACAGGTGTAAGACATAAACACACATATATGGACAGTCAGAGCTAATCCAGACATTGCACTGGAATTTTCTAGTAATTTGAATTTATCCATAGTCTATAACCTGACAATGTTTTTCCAATGTGTATAACATTATAAAGTGTGCTCACTTGAGGGCCAAATTTTAAAAAAAGAATGAAATTACCAAGAACAATAAGTTAAACTGGAAACAAGTGAGGTTCCTGAAACAGGAACATGGAAGGGACCTGGGAGACCCATAGCCTCAGACAGCAATAGGAGTCCAGCCAACTGAGGCAGAGAATCCACGCAATGCATGTTACAGCACCACAATGGTAGAGCACTAATGATAATATTCAGTTACTGAAAATTCAAATAAGACAAAACCAAGTAAAATTCTCCTTCCTTGCTGATGGTTAAAGTATAAGGAATGACAGAAAGAACTGGCACTGAGCTTATCTCCAGGCAGAGGTAGGGAAGGGCAGTGAGAGAGAGAAGTGGGCCCAGGGCTATTCACCTCTTTTTGGATGGGGACATATGGGTGTTTACATTCATACTAAACTGAGAATTTTTTTAAAAAAAATTATTTCAGCGGGATATGGTGGCTCATGCCTGTAATCCCAGAGGCTCAGGAGGCTGAAGCAGGAGGATCAAGACTTCAAAGCTAGCCTCAGCAACTTAATGATGCCTTAATTAACTCAAGGAGACCCTGTATCTAAATAATATATATATATATATATATATATATATATATATATATATATATATATATATATATAAATGGCTGAGGATGTATCTCAGGGTTTAAGTGCCCTTAGTTTCAAACCCCAGATTGGTCAAAGGGGAGGGGAAGGAGGGGAGAGGACCTGGGAATAGAAAAGATAGTGGAATGAGATGGGCAACATTATCCTAGATACATGTATAGTTGAACAAATGGTTTGACTCTACTTTGTGTACAACCATGGAAATGAAAATGTGTGCTCCATATGTGTACAATGAATTGAAATGCATTCTGCAGTCATGTATAACTAATTAAAATTTTAAATCATGAGTGAATGATAAAGTGTGTAGAATATTAAGATTTACACACTATGTAAAACCTGAAATCACTGACTGTTCAGAAACTACACAGATGGATCATGGGTGTTGGTGAGCAGATGAAAGGGATAAGAGATCAATCTGCATTGTTCCAGTGGCTCCCCATGTCACCTCTCTCTGAGGAAAGGCTGAGCTTGATGAGATTCTGAGCCAGGCTAGTGCTGGCAGCAGATTCAGTGATGGTGAGCTGCTATCAGTAGAACTTCCACTGGGCTCACAATATTCACCTGTGCCCCAGACATCTGAAGGATCTCATTTGTTTTGGCAGCCAATCAAGTTGTTTGGGACACTGAGTTTAGGAGTAGCCTGACCAGGTGCATGCAAACCTGTCAGACAGCCTTTCACATCTGAAGAGCTGGAATCAATGCTGCTGAATCTGTTATGATCATGTGTCATGGGACAATGAGACTATTGCATTGACAACTTGTGCAGCTTGGCCAAGACTAGCTATGAAATTGCAAACTGTCCTTGAATGACACAGGTCTCTAGAGGGGTCCCTCTAGATAGGGATTGAAGCAAATGGATGAGGTGCTATGGGAAAAGGTTGCACTCTCACTGCCTGTGCTGTACTTCTCCTGATCCTTTGTAAATAGGACTGCAGAAGGTGGCATCTTGGCAGTAATGGGATGGCCAACCCTACAGGGAGACTCCAACATGACCATGCACATCTGTTTGACACACTCAGTGATGGATCGTGGAATGTCATGGATCGTGGAATGTCTGTAATAGCAGAAGCCCACCTGCTACATTGGGGAGCATATCCTTGTCACCTGGGATTGAGCCCCTGGGCTCTCTCAAATCTCCTTCATCTTATAACCACCTTTTCCAATAGGGGAGCCACACTGCAGGGACCACCAGGCTCACAGTGACTGGGGTCTACTGGCAGCTGTGCTACTGTTCACAGTGTTTCTGGTGTCCTCTTCCAGTTTGTCAATGATCAACAAAGATTTCAAGGTGGCATTAGTGGGTCCAGCCAGTGTGACCATTCTCTCAGGACAATTTCCTCTGCAACATCCATAGGTGCAGCACTCTCCTCCCACATCTTCTTAACTGATTCTCCTTTCAGGAAGATACTGCCATATTCCTTTATATGCATCAGTAGCTGAATGCTGAGAGTGACATTTCATCCTCCTTTAATCCCACTGGTGTCCATGTTGAGCAGAGTTATAGGGAATTGAACTTTGAGTGCTGGACTTTAGTCACTGGTGGGGGTAAAAGCAGGTGTAGTGCCACTGAAGGAGCAAAAGATTGTGCACGAAGAGGAAGGAGGGGCTGGGGATGAAGAATAAAGGAGCACAGAGGAGAAAGGGGGTGGAGGAGGAAGGGGTGGAGAAGAAAGGAGCCAGGATTAGAAAAAAGATGGAGGAATATAAAGGCAGGAAGAAAAAAGGGAGTGAAGAAGAAAGAAGGGAGGGCTGAAGGGGGGTAAAGGAGGAAGGGGAGGAGAAACAGGTGAAGGAAAAAAATGAAGGGGTAGAAGACTGGAGAAAGAAGAGGGAGGATGAGGAGGTGGAGGAATAAGAGAGGGGTGTAAGGAAGGAGTGGAGGGAAGAGGAGAAGGTGGAGAAGAAGGAATGAAAAAGGGGAGGAGGAGGGTTGGAAGAGAAGGGGTGGAGGAGTAGAAAAATGGTGGAGTTAGAGGTGAATATGGTGAAGTTAGAAGCACAAATGAAGAGGAGGGGTTGGCGGAGGAGGGGGTAGAGGCAAAGGAGGAGAAAATGGAGGAGAAAGAAGAGGGAATGAAATTGGAGGGGGTGAAGAAAATGAATGTAGGAGGAGAAAGGGGAAGGAGGAAGGTGTTGGAGGGAGTAGAGGAAGAGCATAAGTGGTGGAGGAAGAGTAGAAATGAGGAGTGGAGGAGGAAGGGTGTGGAGGAGGAGGTGAAGAATGGGGGAGAAGAAAGCAGGGAATAGGAGGAAGAAAATAGAAGTAGAGGAAGGGTTGAACAGGAGGACAAATGTGGACAAGGGATGAGGAGGACAGAAGGAGGAAAAGAGGGAGGAGGAGGAAGAGGGGGAAGAGGAAGAGAAGGGAAGGTGGAGGAGAAGGAAGGGGAGGAGGAAGGGATTGAGGTATTGGAGGAGGGAAGGAGCAGGGGTACAGGTGAAGGAATTAGTATGGAGGAGTTAGAGGGGTGAAGGAAGAGGGGGAGAGGTTGGAGGAGGAGGAGTTATAGGAGGAGTGGGTAAAGGCAGAGGAGAAGGAGATGGAAAAGGATGGGGTAGAGGAAGAGGAGGAGGAGATAAAGAAAGAGAGGTGGGATAATGAGGAAAAGACCTGAGGCAGCAGAGGTGCTCCTGGATGCTACCTATGCTGGTCTGTATAAATCATATATATATATATATATATATATATATATATATATATATATATATATATATATATATAAACTGTACCAGGAAAGAAATAATTTACATACAAAAAAATCCTAGGGGCGACCAGGTGGAATCCCACCAGCCAAGCCCGCACTGACCCCCCGGGCTGAGTACGGGAGTTTAGACGGGGAAGGAAGCGGTACAGTCCCATCCCCCGCAGCGGACACTCCACCAAGGGAATCAGCAGTCAGCATCTTGAGCAGCTGATATATCCACCCATTCTCCGACAGATCTCAACAACAAAACAGGTGTGTGGCACTCAGCCCATCCCCCATACATCGGGAACTCGCATAAACTCTCTCCTAGGCTTGCCGGGGGAGGGAGAATCAGAGTGAGCCTGCATAAAGACTAGGGGGGAACTAGAGGCACCTGACCTGCAACCCCCCCTACCCATCTGCAGCCAAAAGGAAACCTGTCTGGCTAGAGCTGGGGGTGGGGCAAGCAGGAAAATCCAAAGGACAGAGTGCCTGGGATCCCAATTGCCAACTGTGGGACCCCGGAGATCCAGGCCCACTGATTCCTGCGGCCTGCCCTGCGGCTACAGAAGGCGTGGCGCCCCAGGGAAGCCATTAATTAGCAAGCAGGGAGAGGCTCGGCTGCGACCAGGTGGAATCCCACCAGCCAAGCCCGCACTGACCCCCCGGGCTGAGTACGGGAGTTTAGACGGGGAAGGAAGCGGTACAGTCCCATCCCCCGCAGCGGACACTCCACCAAGGGAATCAGCAGTCAGCATCTTGAGCAGCTGATATATCCACCCATTCTCCGACAGATCTCAACAACAAAACAGGTGTGTGGCACTCAGCCCATCCCCCATACATCGGGAACTCGCATAAACTCTCTCCTAGGCTTGCCGGGGGAGGGAGAATCAGAGTGAGCCTGCATAAAGACTAGGGGGGAACTAGAGGCACCTGACCTGCAACCCCCCCTACCCATCTGCAGCCAAAAGGAAACCTGTCTGGCTAGAGCTGGGGGTGGGGCAAGCAGGAAAATCCAAAGGACAGAGTGCCTGGGATCCCAATTGCCAACTGTGGGACCCCGGAGATCCAGGCCCACTGATTCCTGCGGCCTGCCCTGCGGCTACAGAAGGCGTGGCGCCCCAGGGAAGCCATTAATTAGCAAGCAGGGAGAGGCTCGGCTGCGACCAGGTGGAATCCCACCAGCCAAGCCCGCACTGACCCCCCGGGCTGAGTACGGGAGTTTAGACGGGGAAGGAAGCGGTACAGTCCCATCCCCCGCAGCGGACACTCCACCAAGGGAATCAGCAGTCAGCATCTTGAGCAGCTGATATATCCACCCATTCTCCGACAGATCTCAACAACAAAACAGGTGTGTGGCACTCAGCCCACCCCCCATACATCGGGAACTCGCATAAACTCTCTCCTAGGCTTGCCGGGGGAGGGAGAATCAGAGTGAGCCTGCATAAAGACTAGGGGGGAACTAGAGGCACCTGACCTGCAACCCCCCCACCCATCTGCAGCCAAAAGGAAACCTGTCTGGCTAGAGCTGGGGGTGGGGCAAGCAGGAAAATCCAAAGGACAGAGTGCCTGGGATCCCAATTGCCAACTGTGGGACCCCGGAGATCCAGGCCCACTGATTCCTGCGGCCTGCCCTGCGGCTACAGAAGGCGTGGCGCCCCAGGGAAGCCATTAATTAGCAAGCAGGGAGAGGCTCGGCTGCGACCAGGTGGAATCCCACCAGCCAAGCCCGCACTGACCCCCCGGGCTGAGTACGGGAGTTTAGACGGGGAAGGAAGCGGTACAGTCCCATCCCCCGCAGCGGACACTCCACCAAGGGAATCAGCAGTCAGCATCTTGAGCAGCTGATATATCCACCCATTCTCCGACAGATCTCAACAACAAAACAGGTGTGTGGCACTCAGCCCATCCCCCATACATCGGGAACTCGCATAAACTCTCTCCTAGGCTTGCCGGGGGAGGGAGAATCAGAGTGAGCCTGCATAAAGACTAGGGGGGAACTAGAGGCACCTGACCTGCAACCCCCCCTACCCATCTGCAGCCAAAAGGAAACCTGTCTGGCTAGAGCTGGGGGTGGGGCAAGCAGGAAAATCCAAAGAACAGAGTGCCTGGGATCCCAATTGCCAACTGTGGGACCCCGGAGATCCAGGCCCACTGATTCCTGCGGCCTGCCCTGCGGCTACAGAAGGCGTGGCGCCCCAGGGAAGCCATTAATTAGCAAGCAGGGAGAGGCTCGGCTGCGACCAGGTGGAATCCCACCAGCCAAGCCCGCACTGACCCCCCGGGCTGAGTACGGGAGTTTAGACGGGGAAGGAAGCGGTACAGTCCCATCCCCCGCAGCGGACACTCCACCAAGGGAATCAGCAGTCAGCATCTTGAGCAGCTGATATATCCACCCATTCTCCGACAGATCTCAACAACAAAACAGGTGTGTGGCACTCAGCCCATCCCCCATACATCGGGAACTCGCATAAACTCTCTCCTAGGCTTGCCGGGGGAGGGAGAATCAGAGTGAGCCTGCATAAAGACTAGGGGGGAACTAGAGGCACCTGACCTGCAACCCCCCCACCCATCTGCAGCCAAAAGGAAACCTGTCTGGCTAGAGCTGGGGGTGGGGCAAGCAGGAAAATCTAAAGGACAGAGTGCCTGGGATCCCAATTGCCAACTGTGGGACCCCGGAGATCCAGGCCCACTGATTCATGCGGCCTGCCCTGCGGCTACAGAAGGCTAGCAGGAGAAACCAGGAAGCTAGAGGCAAGGCCCTCAAGACTGGGCAGCTGGAAATTGCAGGCCCGCCGGCGACAGTTCACCCACTGCCCGCATAGCTGGGTGGTAGGAGAACACCCGGCCACAGGTGACCGATCACCCGCCCGCGGCCTGTGATACTGGGCGGCTAGAGACCGCCTGCCTGCCGCGACTGGGAGCTGAAATCAAACAGAGACAGTGCAGTCACACCACCTCATCAGGACACCCAGGCAAGGAACTGGGGCCAGTCATAGCAAAGTAGTGTCGTCACTGGAGCTGGGACGTCGGATCTTCCTTCACAGTGGAATCCACGTCAGCAGGCATAGTTTAACAACACTAAGGAGAGGCATCAGAGTAAAACAGAACCAAAACAAATCTATAGAAGAGAACAGAAACACGACAATCAAATAGAGCTGGAAAGCAACGGGGACAGCATGAGAAAACAAGGGAAAAAAGGAGTACAAACAATGCAAGACAACTTAATTCTACAAGAGGACATAGAAACATCAGAAGCAGGGATAGGGAAAGAACTCAAGGCATTCCTAACTCAAATGGAAAGGAATATTAGAGAAGACATGAGACAGCAAGTCCAAGCAATAAAAATATATTTTGAAAATGAATTAAACAAACAAATTCAAATGGCAAAGAACGAGCTCTACCAGGAGATAGAGATCTTAAAAAAGAATCAAACTATAATCCTAGAATTGCAGGAAACTATAAACCAAATTAAAAACTCAAACGAGAATATTACAAATAGACTTGATCAAGTAGAAGTCAGAACATCAGATAATGAAGACAAGGTTTATCAACTTGAAAAGAGTATAGTCAACACAGAAAAGATGCTTAAATCCCATGAGCAATCTATTCAAGAGATATGGGATGTCATTAAAAAACCAAATTTGAGAGTCATCGGGATAGAAGAAGGCACAGAGATTCAAACCAAAGGAATGGACAGCATATTAAATGAAATAATTGTAGAAAACTTCCCAGAGATGAAAGATGGAATGGATTGCCAAATCCTGGAAGCCTACAGGACCCCAAACATTCAAAACTATAATAGACCAACTCCAAGACACATAATTATGAAGATAGCCAACATACAGGACAAGGAGAGAATATTAAAAGCTACCAGAGAAAAGAGACAGATTACATTCAGGGGTAAACCAATTAGGTTAACGACTGATTTCTCAGCACAGACTTTGAAAGCGAGAAGATCCTGGAACAATGTATTTCAAACGCTGAAAAATAATGGATTTCAACCAAGAATACTGTATCCAGCAAAATTGAGCTTCAGATTTGACAACGAAATTAAAATCTTTCACGATAAACAAAAGCTAAAAGAATTTGCAGCAAGAAAACCAGCACTGCAAAGCATTCTGAGCAATATACTACAAGAAGAGGAATTGAAAAATAGTGCCCAAAACTAACAACAAGAGGTATCTCAGTAAAGGAGGAGGAAAATAACCAAAAAAAGTAAAACTAGCCAAACTAAAATAAATAAATAAAGAAGCATGACTGGAAGTACAAATCATATCTCAATTGTGACTTTAAATGTTAATGGCCTAAACTCACCAATCAAGAGACATAGGCTAGCAACCTGGATCAAAAAAACAAATCCAACAATATGCTGCCTTCAGGAGACTCATATGATAGGAAAAGACATACACAGGCTGAAGGTAAAAGGTTGGGAAAAATCATACCACTCACATGGCCCTCGGAAGCAAGCAGGAGTGGCCATACTCATATCAAATAAAATCAACTTCAAACCTAAGTTAATTAAGAAGGATAAAGAAGGACACTATATACTGTTAAAAGGGACCATCCACCAACAAGACATAACAATTATCAATTTGTATGCACCAAACAATGGAGCTGCAATCTACATAAAACAAACGCTCCTCAAGTTCAAGAGTCAAATAGACCATAACACAATAATTACGGGTGACTTCAACACACCGCTCTCGCCATTAGACAGATCCTCTAGACAAAAACTGAATAAAGAAACTATAGAACTCAACAGCACAATCAATAACCTAGACCTAACTGACATATATAGAATATACCAACCATCATCAAGTGGATACACGTTCTTCTCAGCAGCACATGGATCCTACTCAAAAATAGACCATATATTATGCCATAAGGCAAATCTTAGTAAATATAAAAGTGTGGAGATAATACCATGCACCATATCTGACCATAATGGAATGAAATTGGAAATCAATGATAAAAAAAGGAAGGAGAAATCCTACACCACATGGAAAATGAACAATATGTTATTGAATGATCAATGGGTTACAGAAGACATAAAGGAAGAGATAAAAAAATTCTTAGAGTCAAATGATAATACAGACACAACATACCGGAATCTATGGGACACAATGAAAGCAGTTTTAAGAGGGAAATTCATATCCTGGAGTTCTTTCATCAAAAAAAGAAAAAACCAACAAATAAATGAACTCACACTACACCTCAAAAACCTAGAAAAGGAAGAACAAAACAACAGCAATTGTAGTAGAAGACAAGAAATAATTAAAATTAGAGCAGAAATAAACGAAATTGAAACAAAAAAAACCATTGAAAAAATTGATAAAACTAAAAGTTGGTTCTTTGAAAAAATAAATAAGATAGACAAGCCCTTAGCTATGCTAACAAAAAGAAGAAGAGAGAGAACTCAAATTACTAATATACGGGATGAAAAAGGCAATATCACAACAGACACTACAGAAATACAGAAGATAATTAGAAAGTATTTTGAAACCCTATATTCTAATAAAATAGAAGATAGCGAGGATATCGATAAATTTCTTAAGGCATATGATTTGCCCAGATTGAGACAGGAAGACACACACAGTTTAAACAGACCAATAACAAAGGAAGAAATAGAAGAAGCCATCAAAAGACTACCAACCAAGAAAAGCCCTGGACCTGATGGGTATACAGCAGAGTTCTACAAAACCTTCAAAGAAGAACTAATACCAATACTTTTCAAACTATTTCAAGAAATAGAAAAAGAAGGAGCTCTTCCAAATTCATTCTATGAGGCCAACATCACCCTGATCCCAAAACCAGACAAAGACACTTCAAAGAAAGAAAACTACAGACCAATATCTCTAATGAACTTGGATGCAAAAATTCTCAATAAAATTCTGGCGAATCGAATACAAAAACATATCAGAAAACTTGTGCACCATGATCAAGTAGGATTCATCCCTGGGATGCAAGGCTGGTTCAATATACGGAAATCAATACATGCTATTCACCACATCAATAGGCTTAAAGACAAGAACCATATGATCATCTCGATAGATGCAGAAAAAGCATTTGACAAAATACAACATCCCTTTATGTTCAAAACATTAGAAAAACTAGGGATATCAGGAACTTACCTCAACATTGTAAAAGCTATATATGCTAAACCTCAGGCTAGCATCATCCTAAACGGAGAAAAACTGAAGGCATTCCCTCTAAAATCTGGAACAAGACAGGGATGTCCTCTATCACCACTTCTATTCAATTTAGTTCTCGAAGTACTAGCCAGAGCAATTAGACAGACAAAAGAAATTAAAGGCATAAAAATAGGAAAAGAAGAAATTAAATTATCGCTATTTGCAGATGACATGATAATCTACTTAACAGACCCAAAAGGATCTACAAAGAAGCTACTAGAGTTAATAAATGAATTCAGCAAAGTGGCAGGATATAAAATCAACACGCACAAATCAAAGGCATTCCTGTATATCAGCAACAAAACCTCTGAAATGGAAATAAGGAAAACCACTCCATTCACAATATCCTCAAAGAAAATAAGATACTTGGGAATCAACCTAACAAAAGAGGTGAAAGATTTATACAATGAAAACTACAGAACCTTAAAGAGAGAGATAGAAGAAGATCTCAGAAGATGGAAAAATGTACCCTGTTCATGGATAGGCAGAACTAACATCATCAAAATGGCGATATTACCCAAAGTTCTCTACAGGTTTAATGCGATGCCAATCAGAATCCCAAAGACATTTCTTGTAGAAATAGATAAAGCAATCATGAAATTCATATGGAAAAACAAAAGACCCAGAATAGCAAAAGCAATTCTAAGCAGGAAGTGTGAATCTGGAGGTATAGCGATACCAGAGCTCAAACTGTACTACAAAGCAATAGTAACAAAAACAGCATGGTACTGGTACCAAAACAGGCAGGTGGACCAATGGTACAGAATAGAGGACACAGAGACTAATCCACAAAGTTACAACTATCTTATATTTGATAAAGGGGCTAAAAACATGCAATGGAGGAAGGATAGCATCTTCAACAAATGGTGCTGGGAAAATTGGAAATCCATATGCAACAAAATGAAATTGAATCCCTTTCTCTCGCCAGCCACAAAAGTTAACTCAAAATGGATCAAGGAGCTAGATATAAAAACAGAGACACTGCGTCTGATAGAAGGAAAAGTTGGCTACGATCTACATATTGTGGGGGCGGGCTCCAAATTCCTTAATAGAACGCCCGTAGCCCAAGAGTTAATGACAAGAATAAATAAATGGGACCTACTTAAACTAAAAAGTTTTTTCTCAGCAAGAGAAACAGTAAAAGAGGTAAATAGAGAGCCTACATCCTGGGAACAAATTTTTACCCCTCACACCTCAGATAGAGCCCTAATATCCAGAATGTACAAAGAACTCAAAAAATTAAACAATAAGATAACAAATAATCCAATCAACAAATGGGCCAAGGACCTGAACAGACACTTCTCAGAGGAGGACATACAATCAATCCACAAGCACATGAGAAAATGCTCACCATCTCTAGCAATCAGAGAAATGCAAATCAAAACCACCCTAAGATACCATTTCACTCCTGTAAGATTGGCAGCCATTATGAAGTCAAACAACAATAAGTGTTGGCGAGGATGTGGGGAAAAGGGCACACTTGTTCACTGCTGGTGGGACTGCAAAATGGTGAGGCCAATCTGGAAAGCAGTATGGAGATTCCTGGGAAAGCTGGGAATGGATCCACCATTTGACCCAGCTATTGCCCTTCTTGGACTATTCCCTGAGGACCTTAAAAGAGCACACTATACGGATACGGCCACATCAATGATTATAGCAGCACAATTCACAATAGCTAGATTGTGGAACCAACCTAGATGCCCTTCAATAGATGAGTGGATAAAAAAATTGTGGCAGCTATACACAATGGAGTATTATGCAGCACTAAGAAACGACAAAATCATAGAATTTGCAGGGAAATGGATGGCATTAGAGCAGATTATGCTAAGTGAAGCTAGCCAAGCCCTAAAAAACAAATGTCAAATGTCTTCTTTGATATAAAGAGAGCCACTAAGAATAGAACAGGAAGGAAGAGCATGAGGAAAAGACTAACAGTAAACTAAGACGAATGGGGGGAGAGAAAGCAAGAGAGAAGGGAAAACATATGGAAATGGTAGGAGACCTTCAGTGATACACAAAATTATAAGAGGTTATGAGGGGCAAGGGGGTGGGGGGAAAAAAAAAAGGGGGAAAGAATTGAACAACAGCAGAGGAGGTAGAGAGGGAAGATGGGAGGGGAGGGGAGGGGAGGGGGGATAGTAGGGGATAGGAAAGGTAGCAGAATACAACAGTCACTAATAAGCCATTATGTAAAAATGTGAGTATGTAACAGAAGTGAGTCTGTATTATGTATTTGGGGAGTACAAAACCCAATTGAGTCAAATGTATGAAAGATGATATGTCTTGAGCTCTGTAATGTTTTGAACAATCAATAAAAAAAAAAAAAAAAAAAAAAAAAAAAAATCCTAGGTAAGCTGGACACACTAACACATGCCTATAATCTCAGTGGCTCAGAAGGCTGAGGCAGGAGGATCAAGAGTCAAAGCCAGCCTAATTGAAAAGTGTGGTGCTATGCAATTCAGCAAGACCCTGTCTCAAAAAAAAAGTACAAAATTAGGCTGAGGCTGTGTCTCCATGTCAAGTGCTTCTAAATTCAATTCCTGGTACCAAAAGAAGAAAAAAAGTATGTGTGTGTGTGTGTGTGTGTGTGTGTGTGTGTGTGTGTGTATATAATACATATAATACACACAGACACAACATACACATACTAGGTAGGACACTGATCAGCACCAAGCATCATTAATTATTCTTATGAAAGAACTTATGTAACTAGGGATACTGCCACACACATGTGCCACCAATTTTTGCCAGGGAATAAAACTACATTCTTCTATCTGGTTGTTTTATACCAAAATGCATTAAAGAATCTTCTTGAAATTATTCAAATAAACATGCTGATTGGAATAATAGTCAATGTCATTGTAAGTGGAGTTTAAAAAGTAGTGTTCTAGTTCACAGCCCACTCATCCCTCACACTCCTTCGCTCAGGAAGCAGTTCAGCATGGGAGATGTTACTTTGATGGACACTCACAAAGCAAATTGTGGACGCATGGTTATAGGATTTTAGATCTGACATGAAATGATTGAAGTCATGATTTTAGTGTAGGAAAGTGAGTGGCACTGGACAAAGGTCACAACAAATAGTTACAAATCTGAGAACACAGAGGGATGAATATATTGAGGAGAGGTTTGAAGTGTCATAAGGCAACCCTTATTTTCAAAAGTGAACTGATGGCTCAGATACAAAAGTGTGTCACCAGAAAAACAAATACTGAGTTTTCTCAATCAAATTGTGAAATAGGTTTAGTTGTTGTTGATTTTCAGTATTAAATTTACTAGCATGAATTTAGTGGGAGAAATGATGTTTTTGAGTCAGATGTTCTCAGGACTGTGTATACCCTTCTGGCTGGTCCAACATAAGTTGAAGCATGGACCATTTCTGACAATAAAGAGATTGACTCAGACCTTCACCAAGGCTGGCTGTGTCACTACTGCCTCTCAACCTTCCCTTCCTCATCAATTGACCCCACCAGTGTGAAGTGGAACAGCCCTGTTAGTAACAGCACAGGAGACTGAAGGAGGGGATCAGGACTTCCACAATTAACGAAGGTATCTCGGGAAGGCATGTGCACATCCCAACCTCTGTGGCCCAAGGAAGGGAGTGGTCATTTCCACCCTCCGTCAATGCTCCTGTCACACCAGATGGGGCCTAGGAGGAAATGCCACCTGCATTCTTATTTCAAGGCACGTCCTGCCTCAAGGCTGCATCTTATCAAGGAAAGTTCTGTCAAACTGAAACACAATCTCACACAACCATGTAAGACAAGCAAATTATTTGAGCCAATATTGAGGATGATACTGTGGGAAATCAGGTATTTCAGTTGCCCAGAAGCAGTGTCCTGGGATGGTCTCCACAGGGTCTGCCTCTTTCCCTCTTTTTCACAGGAGCAGCCTCCAGAACTTAGCCTTATAGGAAGAAGATGTGGCATGTCTCATTCTATAATTGCTTCCCCACCCACCATCCTCTGGCACCCCATGCTTCAGTGGAGACACGAGGCCCTCTTTCAGGTTCCAAAATCAGCTGTGTTTTAAGTTCACCCTTGAATCTTTCACTTGGTAAGAATTGGAAAGGAAGCTTCTGTGCATGGGCTCTTTCTCATCTAGTGAGGTCCATGGAACATGGTAGAGGAGAGTGTGGCTGTGGAGCCACTAACCAAGACCTCCAGAGACCAAGCTGGAAGCGGGTCTGATTTTATTGCATAGTTACCATGTATATATACTCAGGCAGTAGCTAAGCAGACTACAGGCAGCCACCAATACAATTTCTTGCCAACTGTCCTTGTAGTGACCAATTGAGGACTGGGCCATGGAGCGAGTGTGGGAACTGCAACATGTGGCCTCATGCCCAGGCTGTGCCTACAGGGTAAGCAGTTTGCAGCTCACATACCTAGCGCAAGGGAGTGGTTTGCTACTCAGCCACCCTTAATGTATGCCATGTATGCAGTACTATATGCATTTATCCCCATACTTCCATATCTAAGGGAGGCCATGAGAAAAGATCCAGTTTTTGTGTCTACTGGACTGTGTTCTTGCTTCTACATTAGAAAACCAAAATTCAAAGTAGTTTAACTTAATTCTACACCCTAATTAAACACCAAAGACTCCCTATACAATTAAATACTTAATATGCCTTTCTTCTGGACACACCTTTTAAGTGTTTTTGTGTAGCCCTTTCATTGAGCACTGAATCACCATAGGTTGATTCTGATTTGTGTGTTGATATTATTTCAAATAACCAGTCAAGGGAAACCTGGGGAGTCCCTAAACTCACTGATGTCTCATTGCACATTGATGTGTCCCAAAGGTGTCTCTTAGATCTCAGTTACAAATATTTTTGTGAGTTCTGAATTTACATGAGTATTTTAAAATTCAGATTATGCCCAGAAGTGGATTTGAGATCAAAGTCAGTGAGAATGGGCCTGAGACAAACTGGACTGTGCACAGCAGCAGGTCTCAGGGAGGTAGTTAAGGTCTAGAAAGACAGGAATATATATATATATATATATATATATATATATATATATATATATATATACACACACACACATATATATGTATACATGCATGTATAAATACTCATATTTCTATATGAATGCAAGTATTCTAAAACTTCTCCACTGTGAAACCTGTACATTTCCAGAAAAAGAAGTCATTCTTACTAAAGATCAAATAGAATTATAGTGATGAGATTAGAGATGTTTTAACCTAAAAAAGTTCTAAATCTGTAGAATACATTGGAGAATATAAAAGAGATAACAAATGCCTCTGAATGAATGAGGTGCAGTTTTTGTTCTAATAAAATGCTAAATGAGTGAAATGTCATCTCACTAAAATCTACTGACAAAGGTGAGAAGATTACTCACACACACACATACACACACACACACACACACACACTTTCTTGCTTTTAACATACATATATACATGTGACTGAGATGGATATATGGATTAAGAGGACCCTCCATACATTTTTATACCAAAATTGTAGGTCCAACTTAAAGAATCCTCTGTTTTGAGAAATCACTAGAGTGTTGGAAGATAAACCCTCCATTGTAATGCTAGACTTCCGAAGGATGCACTTCTCAACTGGACTACTCCCCTAAGAAAAAGAGATCCTGAACCTTAGGACAATACACAACAAAACTCTGAGTTAAGAATATGTCTCTGGTTGGAGTTTCTAAAAAGTTCCAAATTAATAAAAGTAATAGCTAATCATTTGATACTTTCCCTATTCCACCAGAGTCCCCCTTCTCAAACTCCTGGTGACCATGTGCTCCGCTAACACTGTTGATCTCTTTCTTATTCTATTTCTGCTGCACCACTAATTTCTTTTTGGGAAAAAGTGTAAAAAGACAAATAAATGTTTTACTAGAAGGCAATATTATAAGTACCCATGCTGAATCCAGGCATAGAAAGTACTCCATAAATACCATGGTACTCACTGTGATTTTATAAATGGAGTTGAAACTGAGCAAAAACTGAATAAATCTTCTTTCATTACCAATGCTATTATCACCTGTTCTAGAGGTCATCAGGCTGAGTGTATAACCCTATTGACTTTTCTATAGATAATACCTCTGCCACATAAGTCACAATGGTAGTGGTCAACTAACTTGTTTTCATGAACTTGTGACATGGGAGTCTTAAGCCAAATGCCTCATTATGGGGCTCTCAACTAATCATCTGGCCATTCACCACCAAAATCAAATAGAAAATATAATTGTGCAAAGTATTTAAAAAACTAATAAGTATGGTCACAAAGGGAGATCAAAAGGAAACCAGCATCTCTGCTCTGTCTTCCAGCTGCTGACATGAGATTCCGGTGTAGAGGTATGAATGGGGCAGGGCTGAGAGGTCTGTATACTTTAGTAGTCATGGATCACCTCTCAGTCTTGCTTCTGTGAGGAGGCTCCATCCAGATTTTTTTTTAATTGCTAAAGGAGCAATTTCCCCTTGGTACTGAGGATGCTTGTCTATCAGACCTGTGATCCTGGAAGAAGCAATTCAGTTCCCTTGAGAGAACAGCTCCTGCTTAGGAAACCAGTCCCACTGTGGGTGATCTGCCTGCCTCACATCATTCTTGGAAGCTGCATGACAAATCTTAAAATCTATAGATGCCACTCCAGGGGTCTGAAATGGAATACCCCAATTTTGCCCATCTTGAGGGGAAAGAGAGATTATATAAATTTAGGATTGATAAAACTTGTATACCTAGTTTTTAGGTGAACACTTCTTAAATGATTACCATGCATAGATGCAGAGAAAGGAGTGAGCAGGGATCTGACCCAATGTTTACAGTAACAAAGGACAAAGAAGAAAAATGAAGGCAGATATGCCAAGCTTTATTCTGCCTGGTTACCACAGGACATCTTCAGGCAGAAGTAAAGGGTTATGGCTTTAGCAAAGCACTCCCTGTTAATTTATTCATCTCAAACTAGTAAAAATTAATAGTTCTTCATTTGGGCCTGCATATGTGTCCTGTGGGTGAACTTTCTATAAAAGAACAGAATAACAAACCACAATTGACCTCAACTTCCCGATCCTCCAGAGGCAAAGTGAAGGCTGCTCCTATCTTCTCACATCTGAACTCTCCTTGGATGAGTTCTTTCTCATTTGCACAGCTCATTCTTCCAGGGATTGGTCTACTGTGTGGCAGGGAAAATGGAACTAATTTCTTAACACAGTTAAACAAAACAAACAAAAAAACAAGAAAGGAAGGAATGGAGGGAAGGAAGGAAGGAAGGAAGGAAGGAAGGAAGGAAGGAAGGAAGGAAGGAAGGAAGGAAGGAAGGAAGGAAGGAGGGAGGGAGGGAAGGAGGGAGGGAGGAAAGGAAGGAAGGAAGGAGGGAGGGAGGGAGGAAGGAAGGAAGAAAGAAACAAAGAAAGAAAGAAAGAAAGGAGGGAGGGAGGGAGGGAGGAAGGAAAGGAAGGAAGGAACAAAGAAACAAAGAAAAAAAGGAGGGAGGGAGGGAGGAAGGAAAGGAAGGAAGGAGGAAGGAAGGAAGGAAGGAAGGATTGAAAAACTAATGACTTACACAAATGAGATTTCAAAAAGTAATATTTTCAGCATATTTTAAGACATTGTTGTCTAAAAATGATATCTATAAGGGAAATTTCCACTTATACAGCATGTCTAAGCCTCAGGATGGGAAAGTGGACTGAATCTCTAAAAAATGAAAAAAAAGGTATCTATTTAGATGTAATATTAAAAAAAACTTATGTCTGCTTAAGAAAAGTTTTCTTCTCATCTTGTCTTTATTTTTCAATGTCATATATATTTAGTTGTAGACGGACACGATACCTTTATCTTATTTATTCATTACTATTTGGTGCTGAGAATGGAATTCAGAGCCTCATATGCTAGGCAAGCTCTACCATTGAGCCACAATCCCATCCCCTTCATTTTGACTTAGTAAGTCTTTACCTATACTCATGTTTATTTTGCTTTTTTTTTTTTGACAAATGATGATATTTGACACAATGCTTAACCTGCAGCATAGGCTCTGAGCTTTTAGAAGTCAATTTTCTACCCTGCATTTCTAGCTGTCATTCCTACTGTGTAAACTTGAGGGAATTGACTCAGAAGGGAAAGAGGAGGAGGAAGGGGAGAAAAAGTTGCTAAAAATAAATTACTTTTGTGATAATTGGTCACATAAAATGTGTTACTCTCTAGTTTATTGTCATCTTACCATAACATGTACCCTTTGTATGCCTTGGTGATGAGATTATTCTTGGAATACTTTGTTAAAAGTTAAGAATAATGCTATTAACTCAAAAGTTTCAGATAACTACAAGTTATAACATTATGTCCTCATATTAATCATGTTTTGTTACAAATGTTTTTTTTTAACTCAAATCTTCTAATTTACTGGAACCAAATTTAAAGTTTGAAAGATTCAAATTTTACATTAACCCCAGGTAATAATTATCTTTATTATTCCATTACATTTAACAAAACAAATCCAGGTTTTATTTGGGTAAAACTACATTTTAAATCTACCATTTTAATCAGCTTTTTTTGCTGCTATGACTGAAAGATCTGACAACAATTTTAGAGCAGGTAGTTTAATTGGTGCTCATGGTTTCAAAGGTATCAGACCACAGACAGCTAACTCCACTGCTCTGGGCCCAAGGTGAGGCTGAACACCATGTCAGAAGGGCCTAGAGGAGGAAAGCAGCTCTGAATATAGCAATCAGGAAGGAGAAAGAGACTCACCAAAGACAAAACATTAAACACTGAGTCACATTTCCAACTATTTATCTCCTCCAGCCACACCCTACCTGATTAGTTGCCACCAAGTTAAGTGGATTAATGAGCTTATTAGGTTAAAATACTCATCACCCTCCATTTCAACTCTAAACTTTCTTCTGATGTCTCACACATGAGCTTTTGTGGGACACCACAAATATAAACCATGTCTACTAAAAGGAACTATATTTTGGTCAGTTTTTGTATCACTTTGATGAAATACGCAACAAAAACATGTAGAGAAGGAAAGGTTGATTTGAGGCTCCTGGTTTCAGAGGTCTCAGTCAATAGATGGATTGACTGTGTCTCTTTGGGCTCAAGGTGAGACAGTAGGATTTGGTGAAAGAGCCAATCTGATGGAATCTGCTTGTGTCATGGTGGGTCAAGCAGCAGAGGAACTGTTTGCAGGAAGAATAACCCTTCCAGAACATGCTCCCAGTGACTCATTCCACCTACCCACACCCCACCTATCTGCTTTTACCACCCAGTCAGTCTATCCAAACTAGAATGGACAGATAAGATCACAGCTCTCATAATCTAATAATTTCACCTCTGGATATTTCAGCATTAACAGGAAATTTTGGGGAATACCACAGATCCAAACTATAACAACTCCCCTTTGGAAATCTCTTTATTTTATATACCAAACCTTTCCAGCAAAAACAAACTTTCTTCCTATGAAAAAATAAAACATGTTAACATGGGTCTAGTAAACTGCATGACAGTTTTATCATTATTCCTGAAGACAATAAGTTATGACAAATTTCCTATGACAAATATAATGGTCAGCTTATTGCAGCTGAACCCGTTTCTCAGTGCAACAAATCTGTGTGGATATCCATTCCTTGTCACTGTGGTAAACATCCCAAAATCTGGACCTAACCATATTGATAAATGAACTATTATTTATGGAAACAATTTGATGGACTCAAAATCTCAGATGATGTAAATGCTATCATCAGATGCAGAACATGCTTGGGAGCACGATGGCATATTGACTTAACCTACCTCACAATCACTTCTACTCTGTTGACTATATATATGGGATTCCCTAACATTTTGAATCTCACAAAATAATACAAATAGAAGGAATGAGAGTTACAATAATTTGGACATTAAAGATCAACCTTTCTTAGACCCAGCCACTGAACATGACTCCATGTCCATTGACTCAAATTGGCCAGGAGAAAAAAATTAGAAATTTTTCTAATTGTTATTTTAAATACTCCAAACATCAATGGAAATCACTTAAACTGAGAACAAGCTCACAATGGCTAGTATCACTAACATCATGCAGGGATTGCTTCCTTAAAGGCATTAGAACTATTTCCCTTTCCTGAAGACTACATTCTTTTCTCTCAGACTCTTTTATCAAATACTTTGATCAAGACTTTCAAGGTCTGCATGCACATTTTTGTGCTTAGACCAAAGGGTCTGAACTTCTCTGAAGCTGGATAAGTATTGGAGATCCTGCACAGTGCAAGACTTTGATCGAGCAGGCCTTCATGACTCTGGAGGGAGGAATATTGCATGTAAAGACATAATTATATTATACAGGACTATGAGTGCCTTTAAAATGTGTATTTTCACATATTACATCTGATCTAACATTCTCATGCGATTATTATGAAACCATATCACTAAGTTTAGCTAACCTCTTCCCTACAACAATCTTTAAAAATTCTACAAGATAATATCTGACTCTATTAAGCACATCTCCTTGCCTCCTATATAAAGACTCCAAGGAAGAATTTGGTAAACCTACTGATGCACAAAATTCATTCCATGGGATCAAAATCTCACCAAAACTCTTCCATGGTTAAAAAAAAAAGTCACAAAGGTTAATATGAAACTGTGCCAAGGCCATGGTAATTCCCATATATGCCTCAGAATACAGTAATTTCTTATTTCCTTAAAGCAAAGTTCTCATTTTACATCACCACTTCCTGAGTATTTTTCTTGTGAAATAATCATGTGCCCTATGTATGGAGGACTGGCTTGGAACACCTGCTTAGATGCTCATAGCACGTCCATGAGTTTCCAGAGCCAAGTAGAGGAAGTAGATGGACAATATAACCCAGCATAGATAAGGAAAGGCCCATAGGGAATAACTTTCCTGGAACTGCCTAGTGTTTGTAATATGGGATTGAAGTTACCCCAGAGGGAATATGCAACCTTCACTCCCTACCTGCCTTCCCATACACTCCTTGATTCCTAAATAGTACTGGTCATGAGAGGAAAACTATTCCTTATGGTTGTCTATAACAGGAGAGAACAATGAGGATGAAGAGAACTTCAGACACTGAGACTGAAGATCAGAATAAATGGACCTTTTCTTTTTTTCTGTATTTTCATTAGTGAAACATACTTATGTATACTAGTAGGGTATATTTATTAGGTAATCATACATGCACAAAATATAACAATGTAACTGCCATGATGATTTATCAGCATTTATTCTTTCTCCTTATTCTTCCCTCCTCCATGTGCCTGATCCTTATATAATATACAATTGTATTTATTCTTTTAATAATATTTACTTTTCTCATTTATTAATTGGGTTTTTTTATTATAAGATTTTTAGAGATCTTTATGCATACTGGATATTACTCCTCTCAGAAGTGTGGACTAAGACTTTCTCTTCTTCTATGGATTCTCCACATTTTGTTTGCTTAGCCTTGCAGAAGATTTTAAATGTGATGTCATCCCCTTTATTAACTCTTCAAATTATTTCTTCAAATTATTCTTGGCCTTCAGGGATTCTACCGAGGAAATTGTTGCTTGCAACTATGTTGGAGTTCCAACAGAGTTTATTGTCTAATTCATAGCCTTTTGATCCATACTAAATTGGATTTTGTGAAAAGTGAGAGATTGGGATCCAGTCTTGTTCTTTTATAAAGAAATAACCTATTCTCCAACAGCAGTTTTTTTCATAAAGGCTGAACTTTCTCCAATATGTTTTTGGCACTCTTGTCAAGAATTAAATCTGTGTGGGTTTCTTTGAATTCTAGTTTGCTCCATTGATTTGTCTCATTTCTCTTGTTGAACATGTTCATGTTTTAAGAACATTATATCCTGAAATTTCTCAAACTTATTTTACAAATTTGTTAAACTAATTTAAGTATTATTTCTTAAGTACTTATGTAGGGGTTCTGTGTTTGGGATTGAGGTCTCTGATAAACTTTGTGATTGTGGCATGCTTGGTGGCTAGGAAGTTTCTGTGCAAAGGCACCGAATGCCTACCTGCTAGAAAGTTTTTGTGCAAAGATGCAGAATGCCCGGCTGCTGGGAAACATCTGTATAAAGACATGGGATGCCTGGCTGCTGTAGTGTTGACCCTCATGTGGAAGCTTTATGTTAGTCTTGTCAGCTTTGACCTTCAGCTCAGGCACAGAGCTCCTGATAATACAGGGACTCCCTTGTTAGAAAAACACAATGTTTCACTGAACCTAAATCTATCCATGTAACAGTAACTACATACAATGGATTTTCTTAAAAGCTATACAAATCTCCTGACATTGCATATGTAACTGTGAATGTAACTGTAGAATAAGCAATTTTACTGAAACAACAAGTTGGTTATGGTACTAATGATCTTATGTACCTATTGGTATAAATAAATGTGGCCACTTGGACAAGCAGTCACTTTCCTGCCTCTGCATCTCCTTTATTATATTCCTTACATAATTAGCACTTTCGAACTTAATGATTCATTTTTTCATATTAATAAATTACTGAAATGTGAATTCAATGAATCACTGGATGATACAGCATATTTAGTCAAAATAAATTTGCAATAATTCATCCACCAACATAATTTCTGATTGCAATAATCTGCATCCAAATATACTGGAAAAAATAGTATATAAAGCAGATTCCATGATACAAGGAAGTGGCATTCAGGATTTGGACATGGATCTTTTCTTCTGGGACATTGTTCCCCATTGCCATGAGCTCAGTGACCACACCAGGAAACTGAAACACCAGGTCAAACATACTACAAATATTTATATCTTCCTTTCCACCTACCCTCCAGATTTGAAAATGTCAATAATTTTCCTCCAAAACCCATCCCAATATTGTTCTCACTTTTCCCTAGGAAATTGGATTCATTGAAAATAAGAACAGAGACATTTACTCTGATGCTGACACATAAGACCAAACCTTTAAAGACTCCAGGCCATTGTTCTGACCCCAGAACCAGGGAAGGGTATGGTCTGTGAGCTCTCTCCCCATCTCCTTCCACTTTCCATAGCTATGGCCTCTTACCTTTTGCCTTCCACCACTTCACCTTCTCCATGACACAGAAAGTTTGGCCAGTGGTGCATTGGATTGCTCTTTATTCTTCTATGTCCACATGTCACAATTATTCTTGACACTTACAAATAACAAAGAGGAGTGGGGAAGAACTGGGCTGGTTCAAGACCAACTAAAGAACCATCCTGTACCTTGATACCAAGGGATCAGCATAATTGTTTTCATATTGGCATAATGCAAGTAGCAGTCAAGATATTTGACATAATGCAAGTAGCATTCAAGAACATTGGTAAGCCAGGTCATTTGTTACTAGGTTTCTAGAACTGCACACTTCACATGATTACTCTTCTCTCTACATAAATTTCTTCTGAACATTTTGGGGGTACTCTTGCAAACTTGCAGGTTGCACAAATAACCTCTTCCTCATGTTCTGTGTGGTTCAGTGAAAGAGTTTAGCTGCCCAGTAACCTACAATGGAAGTCAATACCTCAGTCTTCGGGAAATGTGATCCATTCTTGTTAGGGTTAGTACAAAATGCAGAGTGATTTTGTCTAAGGCCATGAAACCTTCTCATAAGACCTTTGGAATGCTGTTAAACAGTCTGCTAAGAAAACCCCACAGACTGACTAGGGATTTTCCCCTCAGAACACTTGAGGTAGCCTTTCCCATGCTTGAGTAGAAACTAGCAACATTGCTTTTTCTTATTTTCCAAATCAGGACCTGGAACACTAGGCACAAATGATGTGAACTCCATCACAAGTGCAAACTACACTATCAAAGGAAGTAGAAGCACTGAAAATAGAAAGGCCACAACTACAGTCTGTACAATAAAAACTGGTTAGCAATTAGTGATGTACTTAATTCACTTTCCATCTCTCTCCTTCCCAGCTGCCATGAGGTAAGAAGTCCTTCTCTCCTACACCATCGCATATTATGTTCTGTTTCACCTCAGGCCTAAAGCAAGGTGGTCAGTTAATGATAGACTGAATGTTATGTGATCTTGAACCAAAATAAATCTTCCCTCCTTTAGGTTGAATTTTCTTTGGTATTTTTGTCAGTGCAATGAAAATCTGACACATAAATCAAACTGGAATGTGTGAAGGCTCTATCAGATTTCTAGTTCAGTTTCTCAACCTGTGCAACTGTTTTATGTCCTTCAAAGGAACTGTAAAAATTGGACATTTCCACACATTTCTTTGCTCCACTACCTTTCCTGTAACAGAAGTAAATATTACATATTTAGGCAGTTTCTCTTCCACCATGAGTGAAATGGCTTTGAAAGCAACAGGAAAAAAATGATTTACCACTTTCTTAATATTCAAAGTTTTCTCAGTGTGGATCCTGTCATATATTTGAGGATAACCAGGAAAACTGAATGATTAGCCAGAATTTTTGCATTCAAATAGGATTTCTACATTACCAATTCTTTAATGCTTATTAGGGGAACTGCACCAAAAGAAGGTGTTTCTGATTGTTTAAATTAAAGTAACTTTGTTCTAATACAAGATATTTCATGTTTTTGGATATCACTGCACCAAATGAAGGATTTAATACATAGTTTATACACAACAAACTTGTCACCAGTATGTTTGTTCTTGTATTTGAAGGTAGATCAATTGAAGCCTTTTTCACACTGTTGACATTCACAAGTCTTCTATCCAGTATGAATTTGTTTATGATTTGAAGCTAATAATCAGAGAGGTCAGGAGTTGTGGCTCAGCAGTAGAGTACTTGCCTAGCATCTGTGAGGCCCCGAGTTCAATCCTCAGCACCACATAGACATAAATAAATTAAATAAAGGTAGTGTGTCCAACTACAACTAAAAAATAAATATATGAAAAAAAGAATAAGAGAAACATTTTTTACATTGCTTCCATTTACAGATTTTCAATGCAGTATGAGGGCATTATGCAACTGAAGGTGAGTAAAAGCCCTGAAAGCCTTTCCAGGTTGTTTTCTTACAGCCTCTCCCCAGTTAGTGTTTTCAAATTGAATTGGAATAAGCAAAGGTTGTACCACATTGTGTATATTCAGGAGGCCTCTCATCAAAACTTATACTCTCACCAGTGTAAGATTGTTAATGTACACGAAGATAAATACAACTTGTGAATGTTTTACCACACTGTTTACATTCACAGAGCTCTACTCTAGTATAAATGTTTTTATGTACATAAAGTCCACAGAAATAAGTAAAGGCTTTCCCACGTTGTTTACATTCACAAGGTTTTTCTCCAGTATGAGTTTTTTTCATGTACCTGAAGATAAGCCATACTCCTAAAGGCTTTACAAAACCATTTACTCTCAGAGGGCCTTTGTCCAAGGAGATTGTTCACACATTTGAAGAAAAAGAGAGGGGAAAAAAATGAAGATTTTTCTTTTCTTTTAAAAAACATTTTAGATGTTGATGAACCTTTATTTTATTAATTTATACGTATTGTTGAGAATCAAACCCAGTGGCTTACACATGCTAGGCAAATGCTCTACCACTGAGCCACAACCCCACCATGAAGGTTTTAACACATAGTTTACATAGAGCTTTGCTCTAGTATGAGTCTGTTCACACACA